>NW_012267234.1:1616102-1641545 GCF_000151885.1 Dipodomys ordii
TGGTAGAGCGCTAGCCTTGAGCTGAAGAGCTGAGGGACAGCACCCAGGCCCAGAGTTCACGACCGGACCCCCCCCCAAAAAAAGAGATTGCTTCTGCCTTAGCTGACTCCATGAGTGTAAGAGAAATATCAACGTTGCACCTGTTGGTGTAAATGAAATCTTATAAACCTGTTCAATTAGATGAATGGGCAACTTAGACCACTAAGATAATGAACAAAATTTCTGGACTTATTTTAATTGGCTGATTGTCCTTCTTCCAATGGGTTACTGTTTTGGGGTAAGTGAGTTCTATCATATGGATTATGTGTATTTTGTGAGGTTTTAGTTTGTTATAAAATTCTTTTGTCACAAATTGGTTGTACAAAAGGAATGATACCCCATTGTACATACATATTACAGTTTCTTTAGCCAATCATTGGTTAGTAGACATTTAGGCTAGTTCTGTCTTGGCTGTTGTAAACAATGCCAGTAGAAATATGGGTATGTACTGTCTGTTTTGTATGTTACTTATATTCCTTCAGATATCACATGTTTTTTTGTTCCATGTTTCTTCTCACCCCATTGGATTCCAATTACACTGCTGAGTGTTTTCCTCTGAACAGCACTGGGTTTTTCTATGAAAGCAGTTAGTTTACTTAAAATAGTTTGATGCATTAAATACTCACATCATTAATTGTCTTAGACATGCACTTCAAAGCACAGAAAGACACCTCTTTCTGGGCACTTGTGGCTTACACCTATAATCCTAGCTACATAGCGGGCTGAGATCTGAGGATTGTGGTTTAAAGCCAGGTAGAAAAGTCTGTGAGACTTTTATCTCCAATTAACTACCAAGAAAAGCTGGACATAGAGCTGAGGCTCGACTGTTAGAGTACTAGCTTTGAGCAAAACAAGCACAGGGAAAAGGTCCAGACCCTGAGTTCAAACCCTAGGACTGCACCAAAAAAAAAAAAAAGACACCATCTTATACTTGCTATATGCTTTTTATTAAAAGTGCAAAAGAGAGCAAGTGTTGATGATATGTGGAGCAAAAGCAGCTCTTATACTTTTCTGGAGAGTCAGGAGATTTTAGATGGCAACAGCCAGTGTCTTTCAGTCTTTCTTTTGTTTATATTCCCAAAGAAAATGGGATCAGGATCCCAAAGAAGCTGCCTGAACTCTGTTGTTCATTACATTGTGATTCACAATAGACAAGCGATGAACTGGCTAGTTATGGATGGATGGATAAACCAGAATGTATTTATACACAACATGATGCTGGGCGATTTTCATAAAATTTACTGTGATCGGTGATTACGTGAATGAATCCGGAGGATATTATACTAAACGAAATTACCTAGACACGGAAAGAAAGGCACTACTATATCTCACTTATGTGTAGAAATGTTAAAAAAAATGAATACATAAAAACAGAGTAAGATGGTGACTCCAGGGAAAGAAGGGCAGGAGAGCAGGATGTACGTCACAGGGTTCCAAATTGTAGCTATGTGGGAGAAACAGTGCCAGAGGACTAAAGCAAAATCATGTGAGTGGTCAATACATACAGAAATCTGCCGGATTTCTGGTATAGTACAAATAAAAAGAAATTCAGAGATGATGGCTATGTTATTGTAGTAATGACTTCATTATGTCTTTGTATGTCAAGTATATCAAAACATCATATTTTAAACCACAAATGTATATGTGTGTGCGTATACATATGCTTAAAAGTCCTTAAGAAAATGAGCTATCCTCAATCAATTAATCCAGAAGTTGCATCTTTGAAATTTTCAAAATATCAAGATGTGTTCTAATTAGAAAAGAAAGAAAGAGAAAGAGAGCAAAGATGTGGACTTAGAGAACAGATAAAAAATACAATTAGAAATAACATCTGGGAAATAAATGTCAAACAAGATGAATTTATAAAGGTTTGTCGTGAGAGACTATTTTACATAGCTCCATGAAAACTCTTCAATTTAACAAGGCATTGGAGTATTAATTAATGAAATTTATCAAGGGAAAGAAATGAGAAGCATGAGAATCAGAAGTGAAAAGCTGATAATGCACAAAAGAATCACTGTATACACTATTACAACTTCTCAAATAATTGAGTAAAGGAACATGTATAAAATCTATCCCAAAACACACAATTTCATATATAAAACCAGTTAGAAATCTTAATCAATTATCATTGATTCAGTAGACATAATGCAATTAACAAAATAAAATAATGTAAGAATAATCTTTTAAAAGTTTCTTATCTTTAAGTAGTTGTACAAAGAAATTGCCGTTCAATAAAGCAGTTTATGAATTCAGTGGGTCTTGATCAATACCATCCTGCCAACATTCTCATCCATCCTTTCCAAACCCATTTCTTCCCTCAGTTTTCTCAGTTCTGTAGGATATGCCTTCAGTCCTTGACCATATTACCTGCCTACCTGCCCCCTCTTCTCTTTTCATTTGCCTCTCCTTCTCCCCTTGACCTATTTCTTTGTGTTTCTTTTGTTAAACATTGACATTGCCTTTCTAAGGAATTATACTATTTGAGTTCTCCCTTGAATCTGCCATATTAAAATCAATATATTGAGATATATATATACTTGCATACCACCCAACATATGTAAATGTAATCCTATTTAACCATAGAAACCATAGAAAACTACAGTGAACCAATGCTGGGTGCAATGACTCATGCCTATAATCCCAGCTACACAGAAGAGAGGGAGGATCTCTGTTTGAGAACAGCAGAGCAAATGTTAGAGAGACCCTTGCTCAAATCAGTTCAAACTTCACTTTGAAGTTTTTATCACTAGGTATATATCATTAGGAGTATACAGAACAATTAATAGGCTTTTTAATTCAAGGAATTTTCTTATTCATTCTTTAAACAGCTATACACAAATGCAAATTCACTTCTGATTTTACCTCACTTTTTTTTTTTTGGTCAGTCATGGGCTTGAACTCTGGGCCTGGGCGCTGTCCCTCAGCTCTTCAGCTCAAGGCTAGCACTCTACCACGAGCTACAGCATCACTTCTGGTTTTCTGGTGGTTTACTGGAGATAAGAGTCTCACAGACTTTCCTGCCCAGGCTGGCTTTGAACCACAATCCTCAGATCTCAGCCTCCTGAGTAGGTAGGATTACAGGTGTGAGCCATTGGCATTTGGCTTACCTCTGACTTTAAGGATTTCTCCTTTTAAATTTAAGTTGATGTTGTTCAAATTGGTTGCATATTTATATGATCTTAAAATCTAATCTACAAAACACTTTACAGTGCTGTTACCTTCATATTATTCTTTCCTTCCTCCTTTCTGTAGGTAATACTTTTGTTTAGCTTTTTGTTAGCTTTTTAATAAAATATGCTTTTTTCATTATGTAAAAGAACATCTTCATCTAGGTACTACTCAGAAGGCTGATATCTGAGGATCACAGTTTGAAGCCAGCTCAGAAATGAAGTCCATGAGACTATCTCAAATTAACCACCAAAAGCCAGAAGCGGAACTGTGGCTCAATGGGTAGAGCACTAGCCTGCAGTGGGGACAGTGCTCAAGCCTTGAATTCAAGTCCCAGGACTGGCATAATTCAACATCCCTTGAAACTAAGAAAATCCTCTAATATGGATGTATTTATACACACACACACACACACACACACACACACGTTTTTCTTTTTTCTAATAACAGTTTTTATTAGAAACATAACCTTGCCCTTGTTTCTTAATAGTTTCTAAATATTATGTTGTGGCATAATTTAAAGGTATTTTCTCAATTGTATTATTCAATGTTTTGCAACTAATTATTGGGGCATCTGCTTCACATTTATCATTTAGTCTTTTGTTTTGTCTTTTCTTCTGCCCACCTGATGTTGAACTATAGTCCTACAAGAGGGATTACTGAGTATAATGGAAATACACTTGTGATTTTGCTAGCTAGTCCCTAATTTCCCTTTTTAAGGGTTGTGCCACATTACTTTCTCTAGCAATGTTTGAACATGTCTGTGTACTCACGGCTGCCAATAGAATTAGTTGTCACATTTGCAGACCGTGGTGTTATAGATGAGAAGCAGTCCTTCACTGTGACTTTCAATCCTATTTATCTTATTGTGAGTTGAACTTTTTCGTTTTATCAAAAGGTTAAGGTTATTTGTATTTATTTACCTGAAAACTCCCATTCAAATCTCTGGATCATTTCTTCTGGCTTTCCTAACTGCTTTCCCTTTTGTTTTATGGACTCTCTTCCACTATTAGGGATATGAATTATGCATGGCAAATATTTTTCCAAGTTTGTCATCTTTTATGTCATATGATATATAGCCAGGTGAAAGATTGCCAGGGATGATGTAGATCTAAACTCAAGGAATCTGATCAGGGCCCTGGAACTAAGCGTATGTTTAGGGAAACTTTGCAAAAGATGAACCTGTTAAATATCACTAGAACTTTAGGCAACAGAATGAAGACTTAACAAACTCTGCAACCCAAACAATATTGTTTCAGAAACAAACAAAAATGGTGCAAGGCAAAACAGACACGAAGGAGAATAGACATCTTGGCTATTCACTATGTTTATCAACTTTATGTAGATCACAATTTAGAATAAGTTCTCCAATAAACGAATTTAGAATTTAGAAAAACAAGTGGGAAAATGGCAGTGCATAATGGATGTCATTAAGTAAGACGTGGAATTGTGGCTACAAACATTGGTGGAGAGAACAACCATGGAAGATATCCAGTACTTAATAAATGAATTGCAGCCTGGGATTGGTAAACAAGAGTAGATTTAGAAAATATCAGAGAATTTGTTAAGCAAAATGAACCCCAAGGTAGGGACACAAGTGTTTTGGTCATTCTTGCTATTGTTTTGATGTATTTATAATGTGTTATGTGATTTTTTTTTGTTTTTTTGGTATGTTCTTCCCCCATGGTATAACCCTTGTTTTCTCGGTATTTGATTCCAGTGCCCTGTATCTTGTATATATTTTTTCTAATTTGGGGAGGGTAAGGGAAATAACAAAATGCTTAAATAAACATACAGTTCGACCCCTTGTAACAATGAGATGTACAAGGTGTTGAAAATGAACTTTAACAACTTTGGCAGGGGAGAGGGTAGTTGTGGAGGTGAGAGGGCAGGGATGGCAGGGGAAAAACAAAGGAGGGGGTAACAAATGCTTGATAGGAAATGTACTCATTACTTTATTCATGTAACTATAACCCCTTTGTACAGTATCTTTACAATAAAAAACATAAAAATCAAAAAAAAAAGAAAATATCAGAGAATTATCCCAACGTACAGTCAAGTCAGTATGTAAGGACTCACTGACATACATTGATTTCAGATTATATAAAGAAATAAAAACATAAATGAACTTTAGCATTTCATCATAGGTTTTTTTAATGTCTCTTTCCTTAAAAAATACATACTGATTAAAATTACTATGTATTCCTTATTATTATTATTTTACTTATTTCACTCTTCTATTTCCTGTAGCATCTTTGGGTCAGTGAGAAAAGTACAACCAGAATGAATCATAGGGACAAAGTCTTGAGAGAGATTAGGAAAGAAAGAAGAGAAGAGGAAAAGGTAGAAACAGGGAGAAAACAAGAGAGGAAAAGAGGAAGGAGGAGAAGGTATGGTGAGAAATAGGAGCCTGTGTGGAGATTGGTCATTTTCTTTTGTTTTTGATCAGTTGTAAGGCTCAAAATGGGGTGCTGTCTCTGACCTCTTTTTGCTCATGACTAGTGCTCTTGAGTCACAGCGCCACTTCTGGTTCTCTGGTGGTTAATTGGAGATAAGAGTCTCACGGACTTTCCTGCCTGGGCTGGCTTTGAATCATAGTCCTCAGATCTCAGTCTCCTGAGTATCTAGCATTACAGGCTTCTGGCTTCAGCTACCAGTGCCCAGCTAAGTCATTTTCTTCTATGAAATTAGTAACTGCTCCTCCCTCAGACAGGTCTGGTTACACTTTCTGTTTAAGCTGTGAAATGTATAATACGAGCAGGAACTTCTTTCTAACTGTTCAGTATAATTACTAAACAAAATGATGACAAGGATGGGAAAAAGAGTATAGGGTTGGTTAAGCAATATGAGTAAACTGACATCATGCATAATTTAACATAAAGCCAGATATTTTGCCTGGAGTGATTCGAGTGACAAACTTTACAAATACCAGGAGAAAATTGAAAAGTAAGAAGTAACATAATCTTACCTTTCTCAAGCCAATCTTTATCTTTTTGTGGCAGATTCTTTTTTATTTTGTCAAAAAAGGGGAGTGAGATAAATCTAGCTTCCACTTTAACTTACAAGTAAATACCTTGGGTGGTATGCAAGTATATACAAATCTATTAACTGCAGATTCAAGAGAGAACTTGAATAGTGTAATTTCTTAGAAAAGCAAAAATCAAAATTCAGCAAAATAAAACACCAGGAAGCAGGTACTTGAAAGAAGTGGAGTGGGGTCAGGGGAAAGGAAAGAGTGGGAAATGCAGTTACAAATCCAATGTATATGCCACAGAATTAGCATATAGAATTAGCATGAGGGAAGGAGTGTATAGGGGAGGGGTGGTGAGAATCTTGAAAGGATCACATTGATCAGGATGAGTTGTATGCATACACTGCTTTGTTAAACGGTAGCTCCTGTGTACAACTATTAGCGATAAGAATGATGATGATAATAATAATAATGCAAGGAAGTGAAAAAAGTATGAGCAGGTCCACCTAGCAGTTAGCTCTCCACCTTGGAGAATGCCTTGGATTTGAAATAAGGAGATCTCCAAATTCACAGTTTTAAATTTGTCCCTGGTGTCAAACCTGTGGCTTATTCCATTTAACTTTCATCCTTTACCTTTGCAAAGCAGAGTTATAAGACATACCCTACCTGATTATAGGATGTCATCACATGCATGCAAACAGATTTTTTTTTACTGCAAGAAATCACAGTAATTTGGGGAGTTGGAAAAAGTGTAAGTTTCATTTTCAGTGGTTTGGGGGACAGATAGAAACCTGGCTCTGAAAAGTTACCACATAGAAAGAAGGAAACAGAACTACAGGAAGCCATCATCATTCATGCTGAAGTACAGACAAGCTAGAACTTTCCCTGAGACCTTGCTTCCTTTTAAACAATATTTTAATTAGAGAAAATTAATTATACAAAATGATTTCATTGTGGTATAATCATACATGCATATATTTTGATCAGATTTATCCCTTCCATTACTTTCTTACCTTCTCTCCTTTCTCCTTCCTTTTAAGTTTTAATTTTTTAAGTTTTCCAATTTTTTCACATAGATAATGTATTTTGGTTATAATCACTCCCACCATACTTTCCTTTCCCTCTTCTTTTTCCTACTGATTCCTTCTGCTATAAAGCTTCTCTTTGCAATCATGTCCAAGCTCAGAAATGTGGTCGAATGAAACAACTTTACAGACACAGTGCTGTACAAAATACTGTTCAGTTGTTTATTGTATCCCCTGAAGAGTTATAAATATGTATGTCTGAAAAGCATTATAGGATCAGATAGTACAAAACAGAAACAATTCTTTGTTCCTAATGTGTGCCATAGAACACACACTGTTCCAATGATACATGGACTACTGTTCCAAAAAAGGTAGAAAATGAAATTTTAAAAATGAACATTCATTTTGTTTAATCTCTTTTGTATTTTAACCAGAATAGTATAAACATGGCTGCTAAATGACCCCTGAATTTATTGATTCTTGTGGTTACTGAATTTAACAAAGATAGGAAATGTTTCTTTTCTGCCGGCACGTGATTTGAAAGTCCTGAAAAGCAATTGGGTTTAGGGAAAATTATTACCTGTGAATTAGGGAAGCATTTTGTATATTTTATGCAAAGAGATCAATAAGACCTTTTAAATGGATGGCAGATTTTTTTAAAGGAGTATTATACAGGATACAAAAAGCTTCTTTCTACAATTAACTAACAGTCATCACTGTAAGTAGTATTGGAGAAATGCATCCATTAAACTAAATTAAGTCTTACACTCTGCATTTGCTGTGGGTGATTTAAAGAGGATTTCCTCCCCTCTTCCCTAGGGGAGCAGGGTGGGGACTTATGCAGGCTGCCTTCGCACAGTCCATCATTTCAAAGAGACATAGATCGCTTCCAGAGTGCTTAAAGGCAGCTGTGAGCAAGTGTCACTTTGAGTTAAATGCATTATTAAACTGTTGGGAGATTTCCCATCATGGGTCATTTATCTATGCTAAATTGGGTCAAAAGCTTCTGTAACTTGCCTGGGTAAATGAAAGAGAAGAGCAAAATTCTCCTGTGGGGAGCAGTAGCTTGACACACTTTATGAGTGTGGTTTATTTATCTGTCTGTTGGATAGCCATTGGGAAGGGAGGTTTTCTTATTTTGTTTGCTTACACAAGCTTACGTACACACTGTGTGTGCTCACAGAGCACACATGTGATTATTAAAAAGGCAATGCAGCACTTTCCAGATAGATTGTTCTCTGATGTGTTTAGATACTCGTCAGCACACTAATGTGTTTTGAATTTAATGATCAAGTCATAAATATTTATTATTCATTTGACAAACATTTGAATGTGCTCTGTATGTCATGCCCTAGATACATAGAACATAGAAACGTGATGGGGATTTGGGGCATAAGTCTAAATCCAAAGTCCTCGCAAGTAGACTAGAATGGGAGGAAAGACCTCACAGACTTAGACTTGTATTTTTGAAAAATGGAAAACAAGATACAGGAGAAATGGTGATTTTTCATAGTTTAAAGGGGGCAACCAAAAGTGGTGAGTGAGACATTGATGTGCCAGGTAGAAATTCTAGCTCCAGGATGAAAAACCAAGAGGAAAGAAAGAGTGAGCAGAGGGATATGGGGAATATAGGGTATTTTAGGGAATTTTAAACAAGCCCTGTCAATAATGAATCTGGGACACAGGTATAAAGCAAATTGGCCCTCAGGGAGTTAAAGACCCACAGGCGACTTCCTACCTTTTCAGGGCTTCCAGTGCTGTCGCTAAAGTGCTCAGAAAAGATAAACCACACAGGGGGGTCAGCATGCTGATAGAGGACTGTGTGCTGAAATACACATAAAATGGGTGGGGATTGAAGAAATGGGGGAGAAGTGGAAAGGGGTGACCCGGATCAAGTTTCAGTTTACTCACAAATTGACACGATGAATTGAAACCCCTTTGTACAGTATTTAAAATTATAAAAAATAAATAAAAACAAGTAAAATGGTAACTTCTATGTCATGTATAGGTTGCCACAAGACAGGAAAACGCAGCAGAACCCTAGAACTGTAGGCGTGTTCCTTAGGTATATGTTTTGCCAAGGTAGCGTGAAGATGTGGATCTGGGCTTCTACACAATGATCACATCTAACCCTTGCAAATGTTTTCTACTTTATGATTTTTTGTTTGTGTGCTGGTACTGGAACTTGAACTCGGGGACTCACTCTCCTGCTTAGCTTTTTCCACTCAAAACTGATGCTCTAATGCTTCTGGCTTTTTGTTGGTTAATTGGAGATGATGGAGTGTATTAAAAAATTTTCCCCCTAGGTTGGCCTCAGATTTCTATCCTCAGATTTCAGCCTCCTGAGTAGCTTGAACTATATACTTGAGCCACCAGTACCTGGCTATTTTATGAAACTTTGGAATTTCTGATAAATTTAAGAATTTTATGATTCTATATCTATGATTTATGTTATCAAGTATTCTTTTTTTTTATTTTGTCAATTGTGGGGTTTGAACTCTGGGCCTAGGTGCTGTCCCTAAGCTCTTCAGCTCACAGTGAACACTGTACCATTTGAGCCACAGCACCACTTCAGTTTTCTGATGGTTTATTGGAGATAAGAGTCTCACAGACTTTCCTGCCCGGGCTGGCTTTGAACCCTGAGCCTCAGATTCAGCCTCCTGAATAGCTAGGATTACAGGCATGAGCCACCAACGCCCGGCATCAAGCATTCTTGTTCATCATTTATATTACTCATGTTCAGCAATAGAAAAGTTTAAAATGCTGCAATAGAGACATGTATTATGGAATTTTCCTGAACAGTCAAGACTTTTGTGTTTTTCTACAAGTACTTTTCTAAGCAGCAAATGAATTTTTGTCATCTTGTCAGTGATTCATGTCACAGAAAACTGAAGTCTCATTTGAGTCCACACAATTTCTTGAACAAATTAAAATGTTCATGTCTTTGGCTTTATTGAGAGATAACTCACATGTTGCACAATTATTCCATTCTAAGTGCACAATACAAGGCCGTATAGAGTTGTTTAATCATTATCAAAATCTAACTTCCAAACACTTTCATGACCCCCAAGCAAACTCTGAATGCATCAGCAGTGTCTCTCTTCACACCTGCACAGACATCTAGCCCTTTCCTACACAGTCATTAATCTTCCTTTTGGCTCTACAAACTTACCTGTTCAGACATTTCATTAAGTATAATACACTTGATGTGTTTTCCAGGTTCATACATGTTGCAGCATGTATCACATGTATCAGTACTTTACTCCTTCTAGTAGCCCAGTATTATTTCCTGATGTGACCAAGCATAGAGGGGCTCACATGTGCAATGCCAGCTACTCAGGATTCAGAAATTAGGATTATGGTTTGGGACCAGCCCTGGTGAGATGTTCATTTCAACAAATAACTTAGGGTTATGTCAGGAGGCGTACATCAGTAGATCATGATCCAAAGGTGGCCTGGGCAAAAATGTGAGACCCTATCTCAAAAACAAAAAGAATATAGCAAAAGAGGCTGGAGGTGGGGTTCAAGTGGGGCTCAACACCTGCCTAGCAAACAAGGAGATGTTTGATTCAAATTCTAGTCCCAAAATACACAAATAAAATCTCATTCTGTTACTCTATTTGTGTCTTTGGATCTAAACTATGTGCATTCCTCCTATTGAAAACACACAGTCCAGTCATGTTTTGGTAGCTGGAAAAATCATTTGATTTCTGTATTTTATGTTACAGAGGCCTCTCAACCTGTACATTATTTCAGTTTTTCACCTGTATCCCTCTGTCACAACTTTCTTTTGCATTTAGTGCCTGTTTTCTTCCATTTCATTTTATTGCATTAATGGTTCTTCCTGTTATTTTTTAATGATTGTTGTAGGGATACACATCTTATAAGAATCAACTTTTTTTAAGATTTATACTAATTTAAATTCACTTGTATTTCTAATCTGGCTTTATGCTCTTTCATTCTTCATTAGTTCTGTGATTGTTGAATGCAGTGTATTTATGTACATGGCAAGGCCAACATTGCATTGTCCTAATCATTGCTATATCATTTTGTGTCTATTGAAAGAAGTCAAGATGAGAAAGGAGAACTAGCTTGGCCTTAACTGGAACTACAACTGGTTGCAATTGGTGTTGCTTCCTTACTTAGAGCAGCCTGATGTTCTTCCCATGTTATTGTGATGAGGTGTATCATGTATCACTTGTATCGCCTATAGACTTAACAGAATAATTATGTACTTACTGTTGAATTCAATTACCTTTTATATTAGGGAAGAAAGGTGAAGAAATGTGAATGTATTCTCTCTTACAGTTATGAAGTTATCTAATTGGAATTTTTTTCAATGTGGATTTGAAATCTGAGGTTGCTTGCTTTCATCCCAAGGAAATTCTTTTAGTGTTTCTTTTTTGGGGGGGGGTTGGTCATGGGGCCTGAACTCTGGGCCTGGGCACTGTCCCTCAGCTCTTCAGCTCAAGGCTAGCACTCTACCACTTGAGCCACAGCACCACTTCTGGCTTTTTCTTTTTACTTATGTGGTGCTGAGGAATCAAACCCAGGGCCTCAGGCATGCAAGGCAAGCGCTCTACCACTGAGCCACTTTCCCAGCCCCTTTTAGTGTTTCTTATAAAGCAGATCTACTAGCATGAACCCTATTCACATTTATCTGTGGGTATCTGTGCCTTAATAAAATAAAACAAATGGAGCTGGATGCTGGTGGATCATGCCTGTAATCCTAGCTATTCAGTAGGCTGAGATAGGAGGATTGCAGTAAAACCCATGAGACTCTTATCTTCAATTAACCACTAAAAAGCCAGAAGTAGAACTGTGGATCAAGTGGTAGAGCACTAGCCTTGAACCAAAAAAATCTCAAGGTCAACTCTCAGTCACTAAATTCAAATCCTAGGCCTACCACGCACGCACGCACACACACACACACATACACACACACACACACACACACACACACACACACACACAAATATCCGAACATTCTTTTTGGAAAGCCATTGACTTTATTATTCCAATCCTTCATATCTTCCATAGTTTTGGTGAGTAATAAGGAATTAACTGTATGTGATGACTTGGGTATTTTGGAGATTCTTTTTTGTCTTTTGGTGTTTTTACTATGAAGTGTGTATGCGTAATTTCGTGCATATCATATTGGAAATTTTCCTACAAGAAAAAAAAAGAGCCATGTTTTCCATCAAATTTCAACACTTGTGTTACTTTGTTTCTCTAATCTCTCCTATGTTTTCATGATTCATATGTTTATGGGCTTTTAGTTAGTTAAGAATTACTCTGGTTATTATTTATTCTCTGCTTTTCAAATTGCATAATCACTATTTTCTGCCTGATGGAAACTATTAATGAATCCCCCTTGCAAATTTTTCATTTCACTTATATTTTTCAACTACAGAGTTTCATTTTTATTATAATTTCTTTATCTTGACTTAATTCATCTATTTAGGAGATTTTTTATGTTATTTCTTATTTCCCTCCAGTTCTCTCCTCTCTTTCTGTCTTTCTCTCTTTGTCTGCCAGTACTGTGACTTGAATTTGAACTTCAAGCTTACTCAATTTGAGTTTGCATGCTCAGCAAGAACTCACTTAAGCCCTACCTCCAAGACTGACATTTGCTGTTTAATTAGAAATGTAGTCTTAGACTTTTCTGCTCAGGTTACTCAAAACTATGATACTCCAGGTCTTAACCTCCTCCAAAGCTAGGATCACAGTTGTGTACAGTTGTGCACCTGACCTTTTATAGCTCTTTGAGTGTAGTTTCCTTTAGTTAGTGGAATATATTTAAAATGATGATTATGACAGTTTTTGGTTTTTCTAAGTCTGATATTTGGGCCTCCTCAAAAGCAGAACCTGTTGTCCTTCCAAACAGTTAACATAATTCACTGTGGGAACTCTGGTTGTTAATCTTCTGCTTGTTTAGTTCAATCACATACAAACTCAGCTAAACCCTTTCAAGTGAGTCTATTTCCACCACAGTGTTCTTTTTCTGATCACATCCGGTGGCAGCATAGCCACGCCATTTCCCCCATAGCTGAGTGATGTCAGAGTTCTAGGTAGCTCTCTTCCTGACTTCTTTTAACAACTATCTGTCTCTGTTTGAGTTATGAAAAAAAGCTATTGACTTCTACTAATGGATCACTTTACTTTAATCAAGAATCCCCTGTAGACTCAAATTGCTTCACAGTCTGACTTATTTCAAATTAGACTACTTTACAGAGAGATCATCTTTGTTTGTTTGTCCTGAGTATGGCTTTGCTCAGCGGCACACCTCCTAGTTTTCTCTGCAAACTTCTAGCTGGTATACAGTTTTGCTTGTGAGTCTCCTTTAGGAGCCAGCCTTTCTCTTATTGCTTACCTCCCTTCTCTTTGTGGTGCTTTTAGGGTTGACTCTTCCTACAGTGTTCTACATAAGATCAACGCCTTTGGAAAATTGTTTTGACAGTCTACAGACTCTTCTTACCATCTTCCTGGTCCCCTAACCAAAGCCTCTGAACCACACTAGAGGTAGGGGCAGGGACAGTGTGGTTCACTTTCCAGGAGTGACACATTCCCTCAGTAGTGCTGCAGTGAGAGGGAGGCAGCCTCTGACCTATTTGGCCTGTCTGCCCTGGTGTGTAACCTCTGGCTTACAAGCAAACTGGATACAGAGCACTTGGAGCCGCTCTCACAAGTGGGTCATGCTTCCATCTAGAATAGGGCTGAGTGTAGGAGCATAACCCCAGATGTGTGTAGAACAGATGTCTGGTAATATGGAGCTGGGCAGATGAGAAACACTGGCAGCCTGCAGCATCAGCCCTTACTGAGAGGGGATGTGGGGTAGAGGGAATCTGGTGGCCCTTACTGTATCCTCCCAAGGGAGCTCTTACATGAACAGCTGCAAACTGGTCTTGCATCAAATGGGACAGATACGCTATTCTGAGATTTAGGAGATCTTTTCTTGTCCACCCACCTTCATGATGTTGGGGATGGAGCCCAGGGCCTTGTACATACATGGCAAGCAAGTACTCTATTACTAGCCACACCCTCAGCCTAATTAGACTTTCTCAATAAAGTCTCCCCTTCCCACAACTGGCTTCACAATTTTGTTAAAATTCACAGAGATTTCTATTCATTTGAATATAAAAATTCATCAGTAATGGCTGTTTCCTCATTGAAGGGTATGTGTTGCTTCTATGCCATGAGTCTACAAGTCATCTCTAGAATTCTCTTCTGGAAGAAATTTATCAAGTCAGTAATTATCTAATTATTCATATTCTAGTTATCTAATTATTTGTATACTAAGCTAAAAGGAAACTTTGGTTTATAACATGCAAATCAAGAAAGTACTCCAATTTTAATTCCAGGTTAACTCTCCCCCTTCTTCTCTGTTACGGGTAGCCTGTGATTCTCTCTGGTATTCATAATGGAACTGTACCACTTATGAAACATTGAACTTTGGAACTCATCAGAATGATTGAAACAATAATGTCTGAAATGTCATTATTGTTCACTTTGTAATCATCTTGGTTCTAGACCTTCATATGCTAAGGTTGGATAAAGGAGATGATCATAGCAGAATCATATGACATTCCATGCCTGTAGAGGTACATCCGGGTTTTAAGTATTTCACAATTTTAACAGAATACTACTTAGCCAGTTCTAGTCACTTAGTACTACCATTGTAGCACCACTCATAGTTAGCTTTTACTCATAGTTAGCACATGAATGACTGGAAGCCGAAGGCCATGGGGCAGGTAAGTGGTCCACTGGGGAGATGAATGCCTGGCAAATCAATTTCAGAGCCCCGAGGCTTAATCACTTCATTGTCTCAGATTGCCCTGATGTTAACCAATGGCAGAAAAATGCAAAGTGTCCAGAGATCCCTGAGAGTCTTCATTACTCTTTCCCCAGGGATTCAGGAAACCATAGCATGTACATCATTTTTATATTACATGCCTTTTTAATGCTAGTTCTCTTATTGGTATATAGTGATGTATCTAGAGGCTACATCTCTATGTTGGAGATGCAATATATGCTTTCTGAGATGCCCCTTGGATTAAAATGGGGTTATGTGCAAAAGTTCATACCTGCATTTAATCTACCTTACCTATTGAGCATCCTAGCTTAGCGAGAGCTCATTGTACAGTATGAAGTCTGTGTCCTTCTAAATGCATGATTGACAGCAAACTGAAGCTCACTGCCCCTCCCCCACATCATATCACTTCATTTATTGTTAGCCTTGGAAATGGCCAAAATTCAAAGCGCCATTTATACTGAGTACATACTGTTTTCCCATGATGGTAATGTTATTTTTTATTTTTAAAAAGTAAGTCAAATTATAAGCCCTCTGTATAGCATCTTTACAATGAAATAAAATTAAAAAAAGAAAGGCAAATCATTAAGTTGGGGACCACTTATATATAACCTTGTAACTTCTTTCTTGGTTGGGATTGCTGCTATGTAAATACTGATAGGTAGAACACATGAAAACAAAGGATCTTTGGAGGAACCTTAGCTTTTAAAAATGAAAAGTAGGAGCTGGGAAGGTGGCTCAGTGGTAGAGCGCTTGCCTTGCATGCATCAGGCCCTGGGTTCAATTCCTCAGCATCACATAAGCAGAAAAAGCAGGAAGTGCTGTTGTACCTCAAGTGGTAGAGTGCTCGCCTTGAGCTGGAGCTGAGGGATAGTGCCCAGGCCCAGAGTTCAGGTCCCACGACTGGCAAAAAAAAAGAAAAAAAGAAAAAAAAGTACTAAGACCAAAAAGTTTAATTTTATAGCTTCTGAAATAATTAATACTAGTATGATTTTAAACCCTCTGGAACTACTTCTCTACTGTGTTTCTATATATTTGACTTTTTAAAGATTCCACCTGTAAATACAATTATGAAGAACTTTTGCATGTCTTACTTATGTCACTTAGTATAATACTCTGTGTTGTAAAAATTGAAATATCTTCTTGTTTCGTAAAGCTGTACAATATTTCATTGTATAAATATGTAATAATATAATGAAAACCTACATTGAATCTCCATAAAGTCCAGTTTTTAATTTTACTGATTATAGAAAAGGTCTCTTTACTTTGGGTTTTATATTACTTGAATTTTACCACAAAATTATAGAAGTCAAACAACTTTTTCTACTTAACCTTGCTTGTTTTTTAGTTCAGATCTATCTACAATCTGTATTGAGATTTAAAACTGAGAGCCAGGTATCCGTGGCTCATGTCTACCAGAAGGTGGAGATCAGAGAATCAAGTTTTGTAGCCAGCTTGGGCAGGAAAGTTTGGGAGACCTTTATCTATAATTAACTACCAAAAAAAAGCTAAAAGTGGAGCCATGGCTCAAGTAGTAGAACACTAGCCTTGAGCAGAAGAACTCAGGGACAGTGTCTAGTCCCTGAGTTCCAGCCCTAAGACCAGCATATTCTCTCTCTCTCTCTCTTATTTGGGACATCAAAGGGATCACGATATATTTGGGCATAGAATAAGCAATAAAATATTGTTTTACTCTAGTAAGAAGTAAAGCAATAAGATGTTGTGTCATGGGACAGAACAGAAAAGTATGTAGTTGGATGTGTAAATCATCAAATAATAGTGATTGTTACTATGATCATTTCTCCACTTCCCTCTTCTCCCCTGCCTTTGCTTTCTTCTTCCGACCCCAGCCCAGGAGAAGAAACAGATGGTAGCAGCTGAGAAAGCCACATAAGAAGGATTTTTGATGCCAAGATGGCTTGAGTCCCAAGTGATGTTTATTTCTTCCAAAAGGGGTTTTCACCCCAGGGTATAAAACTACAGCATGTTAGAAAGGAATGTTTTCATCAAAGTGTGAGCATTTGCATTTAATTCACCATTTTGCTCCATCCCAAGATAGTTTTTTTAGTTACTACAAAATGTAAGACACTATTCCCCTGAGAAAGAGAAAATGAATCATCCACTTGCATCTTGAGGCTTAAAGTGGCGGTGACTGTGATTACAATAGGCTTGGGTGGACTTTGCTAGCGGATGAAAGCAATCTTATTTACTTGTGCAGCATGCATGTATGGATGTGTTATCTACTTTTCAAAGAAAACAAGCAATCAAGAATGACAATATCTAGAAATACTTGGACTTGAAATTGTTTGTGAGGTTTAATTATGTCTAAGAGTCAACACTAATTGTCCCAAAAAGTAATACTTGCATCCATAAAAGAAATGAGAAAAAATATAATAGAGACTGGGCAGTTTATATGAATATCTGTCAAGGATAGTGATAGCCCAGATAATATGTCACTGAACCTATCTAGGTTCATTATTGTGATTTGAATACCAACTGTCTCCACTAGGTTCATATATTAAAGGACTTAGTCAGCTAGAAGCGCAACTGAAAGATGATTGGATCACAAGAGTATTAACTTTATCCATCCTTTAACCCATTAATAGATTGAGCTGTGAATTCAACAGTAGATTAATAAGGACATAAGGCCTAAGTGAAGGAGGTTAAGTCACTGGCAGCATGACTGAGAAAAGTGGATCTTGGTCTCAGCTTCTTCTCTTTCTGCTTCTTGGTTGCTATGAAGGAAAAAGCTCCATGATATTCTTCTACTATGATATTCTGCCTCATTGTGGCCCAGAAATAAAGAGTCTGGCTGACTGTCCACTGAACCCCTGAAACTGTGAGCCAAAATACATCTTTCCTTCCTGAAGTCCATTTTCTCTGGCATTCGTCACAGTAACAACAACAACAACAACAAAAATATGGCTTATTCAATTATCCTAAAAAAAATCCTATTGTTTAAGATTCAGGTTTAACTTGGAGGCCTGTATTTTCACTTACTAGGTATGGCAAAGGTAGAAGAACTATAACTCAAGCCAAATCTGCCTGCTCAAATTTTGCACTGTGAAGCATTGTGCAAAATTAACACAAGTATAGACTATGTATTGTTTCCAGAATTGCCTTCTTGATGCTATATGCTGTTATACTAGGGTGCATTTGTTTCGATTCTGATTTAAAAGCCCAGTGTTTAGAACTCCTCAGACTTTAACTGATGCTTGCAAATTCACTGTGCCTTGCACAGAAAATGCACAGCTCCCATCAGCCCAAGACAACATATTTATTCTCCACTCTCATGTCTTTCAACCCCTGTTTGTTTGCTAGAGGCTATAAGCTGGCTGTCAGCAGTGGCAGACCCCATCTGTCACCAGTGTATGCTGTACCTTCCATACACTGCCTGTCACAGGGGCTTGTTGGATGTGCCTTCAACTAAAAGGAGGGGGAAATCTTCTAAGATACTTAGGAATCTTGATTTTTCTCTGCCTCCTCATGTAAGATACAGCAAAGCTCACCCCAATCAGAGAGTAACATCTCCTGATGTCTCTAGGAAATGGAGCACAGATTGGCTGGGTTGAGTGGCTAGGGGAAAACATTGCATTGTGTCTTACAACCAGAATCTTGATTATAAATGCTTTGGAGCTTAAATGTTCCTCTATAATCTCTGGTGGTTGGAGGACATTTGTTCTATATGAAGGTTTAATTTTGCACAGGAAAAAGGAAGTATATCAGAAAGGCAGCACTCTGACCATTCCAGCTAAAAGTATTATGCTGTTGTTATAAACAGAATCTTATTAAGGAATCATGCCTTTGCTCCTAGAATTCTGTGATATTAAGCTTGTCTCCCCACCAGTGACCAAGCTATCACTGTTTTACTTTGTTTCACAGATGTAACCACTACTTCTGGTGGTAATAATAGCTAACAATAACTAACTTAGCTACCACACACTCTTCTGTGTCTTCTCCAAGCCTATTACAGGATGGAGCTGGCTCTGTAATCACTGCTACTGAAGCAGGACCGAAGGATGAGGAAACAGGGAGACTATATCGTTAACAAATATCAAAAGGGCCATTGGAAGGCATTAGAACCAAGAAGTAAATACTGGCTAATCAAAGCTGCCAGCTCTCTGTCCTTCCCACCACATTTCCTTTTAGATGCTACATTAAATCATGAGGACAGGGAGGAAGGATAAGAAGGGCTGTTCTCTGCATTTGCCCTCTGCTTTAAAATGGTAAAACAAACAAACAAACAAACAGAACTCTACTAACTCTTCACTGGTGGGGAGGGACAGAAAAAGGAGTATATATGGGAAAAAGAAGCCCTAAAAGTCACCTACTCTTCCTCTGTTATGGGTAGGCTCAAGCATCTGTCCATATTTTAGAACAATGAGCAGTGTCCATCTTGGCCACCCCAAACCATTGTCTTCATGGTGGGAGGTTGCTGGATGACATGATTGCATCATTTCCCAGCCTAGAAAGGATAACCACGGATGACGAGAAATGCTATGTGGGATCCTTGAAACCACAGTTTTAGAGAGGGGAGCAGAACATGCTGCTGTTGGTTTTGTTGTTGTTGATTTCACCTTAGTTCATTCCGTGACACTAAAATCTTTGCTAAAAATGCCATCATGTGAGAACATCCTTATTGGGAGACCCCTTCAATGGCTTTTCATGAGTGGGTCTCAAGGATTTGTGATTTTCTGTGGAAAATGGGGAGAGAGAGAACATTGTCCATCTTATTGCTGAGTTTCTGGTGTTTTGTTTTGCTGGCTTTTCTATGAGGATACAAAAGAAGCCGTGTCCTTGCCAGGCAGCTGTTTGATGATACAAAGTATGAAATTAAACACAGGCCTTTCTGACTTTGGAGGTGGTTCTTCTCACTGCTTTCTTGGCACTTGATTATCCTTAAATATCACCCTTAGCGAAATAATGGTGAAAACTGAGTTCCCAAGACTCGTACAACTCCGCCAGGGTGAGAGGGCACAAATTCTAGATCTCAGATTCTCCTGGCTACAAACAAATACCGACTCTCATTTTCTCTCCAGTTTGGAAGCTATGAATTGTTAAGCCTGTCACCTTAGAGGTGCAATTCTGTGCAATTCTGGAGGTAAGTAGAGGTACTAAGTTTGGAAGGGAAACTTTGTGTTATTACATTTGTCCAAATCTGAAGCTCTAGGGGAGAAGATGGAGGTGTCCAGTGTGTGTGGATGCTTTTTACCTGCAAAATCATTACATATTCTGAGTATTCACCTTCCACCTCTACTTTTCCCCTGATATTTTCCCTGCTTTCTGAGCAGGAACACATAAATGGTCATATTGAAACAAACCCTTGATGCGTTGCCATCTCTTAGCACTTCTCACCTGGTTCAATATCAGTGTGTCTTCACCTGTTTCTTACTGGACTACAAGCAACTTGAGGGGGTGAGGTAGATTGTGTTTTATTGGCATCTCAGGCTTTTCAGATAATAGGTATTTAACTATCCATATAATTTTACAGATGGCTGCCTGCCTTGAATTGGTACTTGTCAAGAATGCTTTTACCTCTTTTGTTTGGGAGAGGGAAAAAGAGGAACACAGTGTCCTGAAGGTCAGGGCAGGCTGCAGAGAGTCATGGTGATAATGTGTAGGTGTTGTCTTCATACACAGCTCTATAAAGGTGACATGAAGGACAAACTGACAGAAAGTAGAATATGTGATGCTATTTATAAATGGATTATTCAATTACAGACATTTCTCCTGAATATAAGTGCATCATACTGATTCAGACAGCCTAGAGTAGGGGATACCAGGGAACATCAAATCTTTGATGTTTTCTGGGAAACAAAGACTGCGTTCAGCAAATGCTCTTTCATGCATAGAACACCATCAGTGCTATTCACCAGGTGACCCCTAAAGTGTCACACTGAGACAGGGAAGTTCTGAGGGTGGCAAACCACATCCAAAATATTCCTTTGATTTGCTTTAGGCATGTTACAGGGGAAGCCTGGAGAATAAGAATAAAGGGAGAGGAGGAGGAGACACCAACTAAAATAAGAAATAACTTTAATACCTTTATTGGTATTTTTTCCTTTTTTCTTTTCTTTTTTATTGATGTACAGAGGGGTTACAGTTACATAAGTCAGGTAATGAGTACCTTTCCTTTTGGACACTGTCACCCTCTCTCACCCTCTCTCTCATTTTCTCCCAGCTTTACCTTCCAGACCCTTCTTCCTCCCAAGTTGTATAGTTCATTTCCAACATTGTGTCTGGTGAGCATCACTGAAATATCTTTATTGTTGGGCATCATAAGGAATGTTTGTAAGTGGCTTAAGTGGATATATTTTTTACAAGGAAAAGAAAGTCAGACATTATTGAACTGAGTTGGAGGAAGTATTTTAGGGAAATCCTCAGTGGTGGTGTAGGAAAAAATATTATCAACTCTTGGAATCCTAACACAGTGTCCCTGCATATTTAGGGCAAAACTTTCCCTCAGATGTGAGCATATGACATTACCAGTTGATATCTGATTTTCTGTCCTAGGTCTCCTTAGGAATTGCTGATTTCAAACTATACTTTCCCCCTACTAGGCAGCAGCGAATATGTAGGGTGCTAAGAAATGAAAACTCAGAAGTTGTCCATCTGGAGGCACCTGCTGCCTACATTCCCTGCATGTGTGAGTGGGAGGGAGAGCCTGTGTGTTAGAACCCATGTGACCCTCAGGAAAGATGAAGTGATGCCCAGCCTCTTCTCTCCACAAGGAAGGCTTTCATTAAAAACAGGAAGTGGGATTACCAGGGTGGTTTGTGGATATACAAGGGAAATCATAAGATGGTAGATACGGGAACAGATAGAATAAAAGCCTGCTATCATGTGCTAAGAGTTTGAAATGTTGAAAAAAAAATGATCACCGCCACTTTTATAAATGGCTAAATATTATTTTTGTTTTGCTTTATATTTTTTATATTCAAAACATTTTTAAATTGCCTGTAAGTAGTTGTACAAAGGAGTTCCAGTTCAACATGTCAGTTCAGGAGTACAATGTATCTTCATCAACATTACCACTTCCATTGGTCTTCCCCATCTCTGCCAACCCCACTCATCCTTTTCAAGGTACTTGGCTCCATTTTCACAAATGTACATCAAATATTGTGACTGTATTTGTCTATCCTTCCTCTCTCCATTCATCTTCCTCCCTCTTCTCCTGTCCCCAGAAGAAAACATGGTTCAACTTGCTGGTGTTCATTTTGTTAAACGATACATTCACTGGTCAGAGGAATTATACCATTGGAATGCTCTCCCCTGTCTATACCATACTTTTATCAATTTGTTTGTGTGTATATGAATAGGATCTCATATATGTTTTATATTTGTTTATAATTTGAGTCTAACTTCAACATGTGAGAGAATACACATGCCATTTGTCTCTATGAAAAAAATTCTTTTATTTTTTGTTTCTTTTTTTTTCCAGTCCTAGGGTTTGAACTCAGGGCCTGGGCACTGTCCTTGAGCTTCTTTTGCTCAAGGCTAGCACAAAACCACCTTAACCACAGTGCCACTTTTGGCTTTTTCTGTTTATGTAGTAATGAGGAATCAAACTCATGCATGCTAGGCAAGCACTCTACCACTAAGCCACATTTCCAGCCCTATGAAAATATGTTTTAATAGTTGAAAAGTAAGGACCAACCAGACCACAAAACTTACAAACTCTGGCAATAGCAAGTTTTGGTAAGGATGTTACAGAAACTCTGTCCCTTACAGATGGAAGTATACATGTTTAACAATTGTTTTACACACCCCTGTGTGATGCTAGGTCGTGCTGCTGCTCTGGAACTTCTATTATTTTAATGATAACAGCAGATAATATTTTTGTAGAGACATTTTAAGGGTTGGATACAATCTGTTAAGTGTTAGGCAAGAACAGAATGAATAAATGCTAGTGGTGATGCTTATGAAAGATGTAGAAAATATCTGCAGTTTTTTGTTTTTTACTTATTTTTTTGGGGGGGGAGGGTTGGTTATGGGTCTTGAACTCTGGGCCTGGGCGCTGTCCCTCAACTCTTCAGCTCAAGGTGAGCACTCTACCACTTGAACCACAGAGCCACTTCTGATTTTCTGGTGGGGGGGGGTAATTAGAGATAAGAGTCTCACGGACTTTCCTGCCTGGGCTGGCTTTGAACTGCGATCCTCAGATCTCAACCTCTGTAGTTAGGATTACAGGCATAAGCTACCAGCACCCAGCATATCTGGGATTTTTGAAACCCTTCCATTTTTAGAAATACTTCTGTCAACAACAAACCTCCTAACCAAGAAAGGCTTCTGGGCAGGTTGAGAATTCTGCAGGATCATGAAGGATAGGCATCAACTGAAAGCATTTCCTGTGGTCATGTGGGAGGTACACAAAACAGCCAATGGGGGTGGGGATCTCCACACAACCGATGCAATGGGAATTCTGAACTGTTTTGTGTTAATTAAACTTCAAAAGGTCACTGTGAGTGAAGTGAAGAGTTTCTTATGAGCTCTGAAGTGTTGGGCACACAGAAGAGTATAGTGACCTGCATGACACTACCCACCCACCCTCATGGGACCTTGTGAGAGTAGCTGGAGAAATAAGAAAAGTTTTGAAGAGGTTGGAGATTGGAAATGAGTGGAACTGGCATCGTTAAAAAGGATTTTGCTTAGGCCCTGTGGTCAGAAAAGGAATTGAAATGACAGGGAACCAGTTCAGATTAATATAAGAAGATAACAATATAATGATGATGTTGATGATGATGATAATTGGAAGAATAATAGGAATAGGAATAACCAAAACAATACTGGAAGTGGCTAAAAGTAGTAGAGGCTACTATATGCATCCCACCTTTAGAAATATACTAAAGAAAAGTGAAACTCATTGAAAAAATACTTTTTGACACTGGAGGCATTGGAGGCTAATATCTATAACCCATTCTATTAAGGAAGCTGAGATCTGGAAGATTGAAGTCCAAGACCAACTCGAACAGAAAAGTTTTTGAGACAATCTCAAAATAACCATTAAAAAAGTGGGGCTGGAGGCATGGTTTAAGTAGTAGAATGCCAGCAAAAAGAGGTCTGCTATGATTGCAATATTGAGCAACATGACTCTAAGATTTACCTAAAACCCCCTTGCCCAATTACTTAATTTTATAAAATAGTTTACTTACTATTTAATAATAAAAAAAGATTATTTTCAGTCTGAAAATTCAAGACCGTTGGTTGTGTGAGCTGTTTGTTTTAAATAGCAGTTCTAACTTCATTCTAGTAACACCTGAAATAGAATGACTCTGGCAAATGATAGCCCAGCAGAGAGACGAGCAAAATAACAACTCTTGCCACTTGAATTATCTGACTTTGGAAACTTAGTTAACTTTTCTTAAATAGCTAAACACGCTCTCAACATGCATCTTTAGTTTTGAAATCCTGACTTTATTTTTGCCCTGCTTTCAATTAGTTAATTGCTGCTAGGTATGTTGAGCTGGTCAGATACACTTTTCAAGGTGTTTTTTTTTGTTTGTGCCTAATGGAGGTTTAGATATTTTTAATTATTTTTTCTTTTTCTTTTTCTTTTTTTTTTATTATCTTTAAGTAATTGTACAAAGGAGTTGGCATTTAACAAAACAGTTTATGAATGCAATGCATTTTGTTTAGTGTGCTTTTTTTTTTAAAAGTGTCCTGTTCGGTTTAGAATAGTCAGAGTTGTAAAACCATCACCACCATCCAACTGTAAAGCATTTTCATCCCTTGTAAAAGAAATTCTACAACTACAAGGAGGGAAGGGATGCTAGGGGTAAAACAAAGGAGGAGGTAACAATGCTTGATAAGAGATGTACTCATTATCTTACTCATGTAACTGTAACCCCTTTGTATAATTTTCACAATAAAAAACTTATTAAAACAAAAGAAATTCTATAGCCAGTATTGGTTTCTCATTCTACCTCCATCTCTTCTGTCTATCGCCCTAAACCACAATGAATACACATCTTTTTGTTTTTTTGTTTTCCTGGTCCTGGGGCTTGAACTCTGGGCTTGGGCACTGTCCCTAAGCTTTTTTTAAAATAAGTTTTTATTGTGAGAATACTGTACAGAGGGGGTAATGACATTTCTTATCAAGCATTGTTGCCTCCTCCTTTGTTTTTCCCCTCCCATCCCTTCCCTCCCATCTCCACAACTACACTCACCACCCTTCCCTCCCCCTCCCAACCCCCACATAAATTGTAAAGTTTGTTTTTCGACATAGTATCTTGTACATCTCATTGTTGCAATGGGTCAATCTGTATCCCTCTTTAAATAATTTGTTTTTCCCTTCCCCTCCCCAAATTATACCAACATCAAATACAGTGAAAGCAGGGGTTATACCAGGGGGAGGGACATACAAAGCAACAAAAAAAAATCATGTGGTACCTTATAAATACCTTAGAAGCAATAGCAAGAAAGAAAAA
>NW_012267234.1:1641865-1714646 GCF_000151885.1 Dipodomys ordii
TCCTTAACAGAAAGAACAGTGCTGGAGGAATACCAATACCAAATTTCAAACTCTACTACAAAGCCATAGTAATCAAAACAGCTTGGTACTGGCACAAGAACAAACCTTAGGACCATTGGAATAGAATTAAAAACCCACAAATGAACCTACAGACCTATAGCCATCCAATCTTCGATAAGGGAGCAAAAAAACAGGATGGAAGAAAGACAGCCTCTTCAGTAAATGGTACTGGCAAAATTGATTAATCACTTGTAGAAAACTAAAGCTAAGATCCTTATATATCACCCTGCACCAAAATCAACTCCAAATGGATCAAAGACCTCGGAGTCAAAGCAGACACCCTGAAAACATTACAAGATGGAATAGGAGAAACCCTAGGTCTCCTTGGCACAGGCTGAAATTTTCTCAATAGAGACCCAGAAACACAACAAATCAAAGAAAGGTTGGACAAGTAGGATTGCATGAAGCTGCAGAGCTTCTGCATGGCAAAGAACATAGCTAACAAGATCAATAGAAAGCCCTAAGCTTCTTTTGCTCAAGGCTAGCACTCTTCATTTTGAGCCACAGCACCACTTCCGAATTTCTGTTCATTTATTGGGACTTTCTTGCTGACTTTAACTGTGATCCTCATATCTCAGCCTTCTGACTGACTAGGGCTAAGAGTGCATGGCTTGCAGTTCATCTGGAAGATTAGTGTCTCATGGACTTCCTTCCTTCCTTCCTTCCTACCTTCCTTCCTTTCTTCCTTTTTTGCAAATTCTTTATTGTGATTAAATGATTACATAATTTCACAGTATTGTGAGATAGTGATACTTGGTTAAAGTCACAAACACATTCTAACCTTCATGGGGCAAATTGTCTATTTTGGTCTATAAAGTTGATGAGTTCTATGAGCTTTGACAATACAGTTATTTTTCCCACATCAGGTGATATGTGCATTCATTTCCTTTTGCATAGCGTCAGCTGTTCCCTCTTTCCCACTTGTTCCCTCCCTCCCATCGCTGCCATTGAGTTGCTTAGTTCATTTTGATCAATGTCCAGTGCAGCTGATGGGACCCACTGTTGTATGATTTTCCCTGATTCCCTCTAGTTCTGTGTCGTCCTCCGAGATATTTTTAATTTAACAAAGAAAATTATTGCATGGTCGATGGAGTAACTTTTGTGCAGATGTGGGAATTTTGGAGCTTAGAAAACGGTATTCAGGAATAGGTAATTCTGAATTATCGAGATGTTTGGTAACAATAATTCTATTTTCATGCAGCCATTGCTTAGTGAGTCTCTGTCAGCTTCACCAGTGTGTTAAATTCTTTGAGATTATCAAGAACAGGCCATCTGTAGCAGGTGCGAGGTGGGACTTCAAGAGTGTGCAGTAGCATTTTGTATCAACCATCCATCAGGGCCCGTTTTTCATGTGTGACTGGAACATTCTGGAAGTTACATGCACTCCAAAGTGGGCAGCCCACAAATCGATGTTGGCGCCCATCTATGCCTTTTTAAAATGTCTGCTCTTAGCACTGTAGTGACTTACCATCGTTGGGAAAATGAGGCAGCTCAGAAATGGATTCATTAGCCCTCTTGTGCACCTAATAAGACTGTGATAACTACAGACTTCAATCTCTAGTTCCCTGTAGAGTAATTCTCGTTTTTCTAACCTGTCATCAGATAACATTAATGTCTCAGTGAAAAACAATTTTCTTTCCAAATTGTCTTTCAGGTAGCTGAAAGTTAGAATTAGACCACTTATTTGTCTGATTTTCCTAACCAGAGATAATAAGCTTGTAAGGAAAATAAAATTTGGTAATTATACATATCAAATATCTAGCATGTTCTCTGGAAAGGTAAATTATATGTTGTTGCACAAACATACAATAGACAGAATTTCTCAATTACCATGTAATGAATGTGCTAAGAGAGAGGTAGAAGAATTTGAAATTGCAATTATAATATCTTTATGTGTGACATTCTGCTGTCTTTAATTGAACTCCGCAAAATAAGCCTAAAATTCTCTACTCCCCACCCCACGTACATATATGACAAGTATTTCATAATCATAATCCCTACATTGAATATTATGACAATGTCTTCCACGAATCATTAAAGATATTTCAGTGATCACAAGATCTGATTTGTGATTAATAAAGTAACACACGCACACTATGGTTGACAGAAATTTATTCAGTGGTGATGTGAGACAATCACCCTGATTACCTTATTGTAGGGAGTCTTAGCACAGGTCCGTGGCACGTCAGAAGCATATTCCACAGACAGAAATGTTTCAAGGCAGTGAAAATTAAATTTCAGCCTTTGAATGATGATACATACATAAATAATCTGAATTTCTTAAGCCTTTCAGCAAGAATAAATCAAAGCACATTAAGTGTTTTAGGCCTTGAAATTCAGCTTGGCTTGAGGTTGGGCTTTGTGGTTGATTATCCTTTTCCAGATTGCTTAAAGACATCATCAATCAGATTTGAGGATCCTAGAATGAGTATTAGAGTGAGCCCACAAGTAGATTAGAGACCAGCGAGGAGAAGATGAAATGTATATTTTGATTCATTTCATAAGCTTTGCTTTCTGAAGACACTGAAGATTACAACTCTGCTCTCTTGCATTTGTTCAATGAGATCATTGGGCAAAAGTGGTTCTAATATCTGTATTTAACTGAGAATGTGTGTAATGATAGATAGAGACCAAAATATGAGAGCTACCGATCAATATGATTCTGGCTCCTTCTAAGCATTGCTCCCATTTGCCAGAGGCTGAATCTACTCTCAGCCAAGGGAAAAGATATTGGCAAGAACATCCTGAGAATTAAATGATAAATGTCCATTATAGATTTTTCACTGTTTCACAATCATGATCTTTTGAATAGTTATTTCTGGTGGTTTGAGATCCATTATAGATTACATCCCTTCCCCCGCCCCCAAGAAATTAGTGTACTATGGAATGAAAGGTGGTAATTATGATTGTATTTTTCTTTTGGTGCTTTTTCTAATGTTCCCCTTCGCCTTAACACAAATGTATCTTTGTATAGTAATATCAGTTTCATTTTATGAATTGCTGATACCAGGATTAGATCTAAAACCTAAAAAATCAGGACATATTGTAAATGTATGCTTGATCTAGTAAGGATTATTGACCTGTTAGGAAGTTTCAGTATGGTTCCTATCAATAGATTATTGGCATTTATTAAATTCCATTAAATGATGTTCCCTACAGAATGCAAAAGGTAATATTGAAATGAGAGTAAATATGTAACTATATGAAATCTCTACCAATACAAATCATGATATGTAACTGAGGCTATTTGAGATCTTCACTACATACTATGCGAAACTGAAATGTTTTATTTCTTACTGATTATCTGATTTTTGTTCTCATGATTTGATGACCTATTATTATTAATCTGTTGTAGATATTAGACCCTGGAAGTAAAGAGTATCATCATTCACCGAAGGGAGCTTACCCATGCTTGTCAGTCGCAGTATTAAGTTTTAAGTATCAGCCTTCAGGACTTGTCCTTGTAGCCTCTTACATGCCATGCTTCCTGCCTGTGGGTCTGAGTAGAGACATTGAAGTCTGCATAGGTGCCACATGATATTTCATCAAACATATTTTTGTCTTGCCCAAAACCCATGAGACCAGTCAGACAGCAGCAGTATACCTTGGTTTTGTGGGTAAGGATTCAGTAGAATAATAAAAAGAGGCCATTTTATCTTACTCTTAATTAGTATACTAAAGACCCTGATTTATAGTAGAGATGGACAGTATTCAAACTAGAAATGTTTACAACTCTGTAAATTATATAAAAATTGTGAAGAGTATGTTTGTACTTTCCCCTAAGGGACATTTGCTAAATTCACTGGAGTTGTTGGCATAAACAAAGGCGATTGATGTTATAAGCTAGTCTTAACACGATCTCATTCATAAGAATATTAAATTATTTTTAGGCAAAGTGGCTATGTCAAACTGAATAGAAATAAAAGGGAAAGTGGTAATTAGACTATGTTAAAATATAACCTCTAAGGATATTAAGTATGCAAGAGCTCATCCATGAAAAATTAGACTGCAAGAGGTTACATCATGTATTGGCTTATTTTGTAAGGTATCAAATTACCTCTCATGAATAAACATGACTAATAATGGTAACTCTATAATTTAATCCTATGATATTATGAATATTTTTACTAAAAAATACCCTAGTTATAGATTTTATCTTTTTCCATTATAAACTCTAAGTATACTATAATTAAATGAATGGTTTCTATTGACTTTATCAAGTACATTTTTATTTTAAACTCTACCAACAAAGTATTTTAATAAAAGGTGAATAAATACTGAGAATTTTTTTTCTTTTTGTTGGTCATAGGGCTTGAACTCTGGGCCTGAGACCTGTCCCTGAGCTGTTTAGCTAAAGACTAGCATTCTACCACTTTGAGCCACAGCACCACTTCTGGTTTTCTGGTGGTTAATTGGAAGTAAGAGTCTCACAGACTTTCCTGCCTGGGTTGGCTTTGCACCGTGATCTTCAGATCTCAGCCTCTTACTTTGTGGTAGTCAAAAGACTTGATAAGATAAAGCAAAGGTCTTTTGATATGCCATGTAACTTGACATTTTACTGAGGAATTAGGGGAAAATAAGAAAAGGTAAAAATAATTGTGTATGTTAGTAATGTACACCACCCTACAACTTAGTAGAGGAAACCAATGCAACAGTGATACTCACAAGACAGCATGATACTCACAAGACAGTATATTGGAAATGATCTTCTCATCTGGGGGCAGGGAAGGGAGGCTGGTGAGGAGGAAAAGTAGGAGAAAAATGAGAAGCGGGTAACAAGTTTGACAAGAAATGTACTCACTACATGAACGGATTACAAGAAATGTTACCCCTATGTACATCACCTTGACAATAAAATTTTAAAAAATTACAAAGAAACAGAAAGCATTTGCTAGAAGTCAGTGGCTCGTGCCTGTAATTCTTGCTACTCAGAAGGCTGAGATCTGAGAATTGCAGTTCAAAGCCAGCTAGAGAAGGTAAGTCAGTGAGATTCTTTTCTTAGTTATCACCAAAAAGCTGGAATTGGAGCTGTGACTCAAGAAGTAGAGAGTTAGCTCTGAGCATAAATGCTCAGGGACAGTGTCCATGCCCTGAGTTCAAGCTTTATGACTGGCACAAAAAAGAAGAAAGAGAAAGAAAGGAAGAAAGAGAGAGATACAGAGACAGATACAGAGAAAGAGAGAGAAGGAAAGAAAGAGTGAATGGAAGGAAGGAAAGAGAGAATGTAATAATAGATTTCCTGTCTCATTGACATGAGGAATCCTCAGGATAAAATGAGCTTCAAATAAGTGTGGTGAGTGGCAGAGTATATATTAGAGGAATCTCTGGCCTATTTGAGGCTATCTGGAAACTTGCTTGCTGGTTTGCTTTTGATTACCTTTTCACAGTTTAACTCAATCTCTTTCCCATCTTGTTCCAGGCTCATGTACTTATAATACTACTTATAATGTACTTATAGTATACTTAGAATACTTCACAGGAAGTGAGGCATCAGTCCCAATGTCTAGAGTTATGTACAGACTGAGCTGGAAACTGAAGTAAAGAAAGCTCAGGAAGCTTTGAGAAAAAGCCACAGATTTAAACTGATGATGAAATTTCTCATAGGCATTTTCTAGAAAGTCAGGCATGGATGTTCTGATTTGATATTCTACTCTTGTAATACCCAGCATGCTTTATATCTGTCTCTTTGGGGGATTCCTTCTGTTCTAAAAGTGTTATATTTTAGAAATAGGAACCATGTGTGCCTATAATTGTAATGTTTGAAGAAAGGTAGTGTCTTTATACATTCCCTTGTTATTTCCAACAGTTCCTATCTTTTGTTAAATTAAAAACAAAAGTTTTATGAACCAATGTAGTGTTAACCAAATGTTAATTTCTAAAATCTACTCCACTGAGTGAAGTCAAACAGGATGCAAAAGAGAAGCAGGTTCTTGCACAGCTTGAAAAATGCTAAGTAATCCTGATGCATTGAACTGCCTGTGTCCTAGATCCAGTAATAGAAAGAGTTTGTCACAGGAGTACACAGAGTCAGATCCTGTATTCCATCAGGGATTCCTGTAAAGATCCAGCATTAGTATAGTGACCATTCATTCAGACTTCAGCCCTGCATTCATAACTGATAAGTAGACACATTGACCTAGCATTTCAAACATAATAGGTACCAGAAAGATGTACCAGTTTCTCCCAAATAGATTATTTTCCTTGGGGTGGGTACTTTGCTGTAAAATCTGCACTACATACAATTCTGAGTCATTTGGGTTTGCATTTGTAAGTTGCATAGTGGTAAGTTCTATCTTCAAGCCTGAATATTCCAGGATTGGTCCATGACATTGTGAAGTACAGATGTCCTAGGATTGACCCAACAAACATGGATTGAATATATACATATATATATATATATATAAACATTGATCCTAACTGAATACATACAGATACTTGTTCTTGTAATAATGTCCTAAAATATATTGTATAATCTCTATTTATGTCATATTTGGCTTGCGATAGGTATTGACAGTAATCTAGAGATAATTTTGTATAGCTTCATCCCAATACTTTACCATTCTATGATAAGATTTTGAGCGTTTGGGTGTCTACATGGATCCAATCCTCAAAGTCTCCAGATTTTCACAAGTGGTTGATTAGAGAATTGGAGAGAAGGGCTGAAGGTGGAGTTAGAACACATAAGAGTTTTCCTAAGTTTTGTGAGCTGCTTTATTAAGTTCATTAACCCTAGTTGTGAGGGATCTCAGTTTTTATAAGCTGGTCCTTCAAAAGCAGGGGTCATAAGTTGGAGCCTATGACTAGTATTTTGCCCTCCCTACCAATGTCGCAGTTAGGGAGATTCTGTCAGAATTCATTTGAATCAGAGGACATTCAATTGGTTCTGCCATCATTGAATTGTGTGGTTTGTGGGGAAAGCAAGGGTCTGAGCTGTGTGGTAGGCTCTGTGTGTGAGCACAACAAAGCGATCTGTTTTTATCCTTTGTGTTGGATAGTCTATATAGCCAAGACATACGTAAAGCTATACACTAAACTTTTAAGAATTTCTGACCCCAAATTACTACATATATCAGTACAAATGGACCCCTCTACCTAGTCCTCCACCATATTCCACACTTTCCTTCCTTTCACTCTTTGTTATGCTGTTCTTTTTGCCCAGAATACCTTCTTCCCCTTGTATTTCCCATCCAATGCTAAATTCACAGACTTCATGAAACTCAATCTTAGGGAGGTTCTGATTTGATATTCCACTCTTGTAATACCCAGCATGCTTTATACCTGCTCTTTGGGGGATTCCTTCTGTTCTGAAAGTGTTATATTTTGGAATAGGAACCATGTGTGCCTACAATTGTGATATTTGAAGAAAGATAGTGCCTTCATACATTCCCTCGTTATTTCCAACAGTTCCTATCTTTTGTTAAATTTAAAACAAAAGTTCTGTGAACCAATGTGGTGTTAACCAAATGCTAACTTTTAAAACCCACAGATCTATTTGTAAGAGCAGTTCTCTGCAAGGTATGCTGGAATGTTCAATAGTTCTGCCGATCTATTACAATGATCCTAGCTACCTAAACTCACATGGGGATTAAATTTCTTTTTTTACTTTGAAGATCTGAAACAGTGGAAAAGAGTAGCATCCAAGGTATAGATTTTGCCTTTGAAAACCCACTACACTGCATCTTGTCTTGAAAAATATCTTGCTACCTCATGCTCATTAACTTAGTACAAATTTCCACACATCCATCTAGTATCATTCATAACCCATTTTATTTAGGTCAGTGAAGACATTCTTTTGAAATTTACCTTTGCAAGATATGGTGACTATTAGCCACTTATTAACCATAGAACTGGTTATAACCAGAATCTTACCTTGTTTCTCCCTATTTCTTAAAGTCCAGATTATATTCATAGTATCCTCTAAATTTCTCAATTCATTCCTGTGCTATCATGAATGAAGAACTACCTTCTTTCTCAAGGCTTCTTCACTATGCTATGATCCAATTTTTTTAATGTTTTTTATTGTGAAAATACTGTACAGAGAGGTTACAGTTATATGAGCAAGGTAATGAGTACATTTCTTATCAAGCATTGTTGTCTCTTCCTTTGTTTTTCCCCTACCATCCCCTCCCTCCCACCTCCACAACTACACTCTCCCCACCCCCCACACTCCCCCACCCCTTACCTAAATTGTAAAGTTCATTTTTCAACATAGCGTCTTGTACATCTCATTGTTACAATGGGTCAACCTGTATCCCTATTTAAACATTTTGTTATTTTCCCTTCCCCTTCCCAAATTATATGGACATCAAATACAGCGAAAACAAGGATTATACCATGGGGGAGGAATATACAAAGCAAATATGAAATTTGGTTCTCTACTTAAAATGAAAAAATGACTCCACACCTACATAGTATATGTAATAGAATCCCATATTGTCAATTTCATGAGAAATGATTGGCACAGCCTTATCTAGGAAATTATCTGTCCAGTTTAGACTATCCCCTCAGTCCCCGTCTCCTACAACATGCTGTGCACTATCCTGTCTGAGTTTTTAGATTTACTTCTGGTGATCCTCCTTTCCAGAATCACAGAGAAGAATATTTCTCAGCCAATACTCTCTTACTGAGCTAAGTGCATCTTATAACTTTTCCTCCATTCATTTTTTTCTCAGATTTCCGGGTTAACAGCTCTCAACTCCATCCACTTATTTTGTTTCAGCCATAGATGCCATCTCAATTTTCAACTAGAGTAGTACAATGGTGTCATGATTGATTTTATTGTAGCATTCTGGACCATTCTTTTCATATCACCTTGCTTATCTTAACTACATCTACAAAAGCCTCTTCTGCAAAATTCAGGACACAAATATATATTTTTGTCTTGGTATTGTTTCTAACATATTCATAATGTACCGTGTGATTTTTTGTTTCTTTGTATGTTCCTCCCCCACGGTATAACCCGTTTTCACTGTATTTGATGTCGGTGCCCTGCATCTTGTATATAGACTTCTCTTATTCGGGGAGGGGAAGGGAAAAAACAAAATGCTTAAATTGGGATACAGGTTGACCATTTGTAACAATGAGATGTACAAAACACTATATTGAAAACGAACTTTTCAACTCTTTTTTTAGGGGGGGGTAGGAGGGAGAGTTGTGGAGGTGGGAGGGAAGGGATGGTAGGGGAAAAACAAAGGAGGAGGCAACAATGCTCGAAAGGAAATATACTCATTACCTTACTCATGTAACTGTAACCCCTCTATATAGTATTTTTACAATAAAAACATACAAAAAAAGAATTCCATTCTGATATGAGAAGAACAATTCCTTAACAGAACTTACCAAGCTACAACAAACTTGATTCTGTCTTTACATTGAACTAGATCTCATATCAGTCTGTCCTATGTGGTTCGTGCTTTGGCAATGACTGACCGTGCTCACCCTGATTTAGATATTCAGGCTCTGAAAATTAGACTGCCTGATTGTGAATCCTAGATTACCTTACCTTGTGTGGTGTTGGTCATGTTGGTTATTGTTGAACTCTTTTTAACTTCAATTTTACTATGATAAAGTCATGATATTTATGGAAATAATCCTACGACATTGTGATGATAACTAAACAAAATGGAATTTTCCAACATCTTTATTTCTTTGTCTCTGTTTCTCTGTCTCGCTCTGTTTCTGTCAGTCTCTCTGTCTCTGTCTCTTTCTCTCTTGTGCTAGTACTGGGGCTTGAACTCAGAGCCTCACACTCTCATCACTTAGCTTTTTCTCTCAAGCCTGGTGCTCAGTCACTTGAGTCAAAGCTCCACATCTGACTTTTTGCTGTTTACTTGGAGATAAGAGTCTCAAGAACTTTCTTACCCTCACTGGCTTTAAACTGAAATCCTCGGATCACATCCCCCTGAATAGCTAGGATTACAGGTGTGAACCCTTAGTGCCTAACTCATCTCTTATTTTGAAGTACATATCTACAGCACTTGCTGGTAGTCACAATATTTGAGCTACTCTGGAAAAGTGACTCAGTGTAAATCAGGTAAGCCCTTATTGTACTTGATCCCCTGTGTGCAATCCTGCAGAAGTATTGTATTTGTTGAGAATCTTGGTCCTGCTTGTTAGGCTTCTCTCTCTGGTACATTGAAAAGATAAAGTGAGTTAAATACAACTTCTGAATGGTTCCCAGATGCTTTATCTCACAAGTTCCCTGCATTATACTGTATCGCTTTGAAGACTGATAGAGTAATGTTTCCCAATGAACCTTCTTGGTATCCTTGTTTTATTTTTATATCAATCTATCTTGAAAATTTCAACTTTGGTTTTTTGGGATGATTATTTTGATTTCTACATCCTTAGTTGGAGGTTCCTCAAGTCTTCTGGATTTGTTTCTATCCTCTCCAAAAGCTAGTACTGCTATTTTAAATATTGGCTTTCTCCTTTGTTCAAAAAACCATGAAATAAATTGCAAGACTTTTAAAAAATAATGGAAGCTAAGATAGTTAGGTTAAATATTAGTGGGTCATCTATTCATTGAAAATGCATTTATAGAGTCCGAGCAATACCAGCTAGAATTTGCTTTGTAGTTATAAAGAAGCACATTATAAAATTTATATGGTAAGGGAATGAAACTCAAAGAATAAAAAGGAAGCTTATAAAGAATATTAAAGCTTGAATGGCTAACTGTACAATTTCACGATCAGTTATAAACTTGCATGTATCATGATGATACTAACTAAATAATCAGCATATAGATCTATAGAACTGAATGGAGAATCCAAAATCTTACGTCCTCAAATGTATAGATATCAGTGACAAAGATAGTAAGGAGAATCCATATGGTCCATGATTTTATTCATATGAAGTTATGGAAATACCAAATTTAATCTACAGTGGAAAAATTGGAATGATTTTTCCTTCTGGGACCATCAGAGTGACTTGGAAGAGACCTCAGAGATATTCTGGGATGAATGTCAGGTTCTGTTTCCTTCTTTTAGTAAAAGTAATAGGAAAGTTTATTAGGAAAAGAACACTTTTTTTTTTGCCAGTCCTGGCTGGGCCTTGAACTCTGAGCCTGGTGGTACCCTTAAGCTCCTTTTGCTCAAGGCTAGCACTCGTATCACTTGAGCTACAGCATCACTTCCAGCTTTTTCTGTGATAAGGGTCTAATGGACTTTCCTGCTCTAGCTGACTTCAAACCTAAATCCTCAGATCTCAGGCTCCTGAGTAGCTAGGATTGTAGGTGTGAGCCACCACCAGTGCCTGGTTAAGAACTCACTTTTAATCGAATGAAAGTGGGTAACCCCAGGGGTGAGAACGAGTAGGTTCTATTTTCAGATAGCATTGTATGGTTACAGTGGTTGGTTCACATTAAGATTTAGTGCATGTATCATAAGAATTGTACATTTTTGAACTTAACTTTCACAGAAAATAAAAACTAATTTTAAAAATTACATATTTTAAGTACCTGCCTAAATTGTCTAAGAAGGGAAATGACAGACAGAAAATACTGTCAAGTATCCAAGCAGGATTCACAATGATGATAAATGAGATAGAACTCTCCTTACTTAGGAGACAGTATTGATAGTACTGGTGTTCTTTCTCCAGTTAGAGATTTCCTGTATAGAATTTTATATGGAAAGATTGAAGAAAGTCCATAGAATATCAGGAACAAAAGATTAAAGGGATAGAAAATAGTCTCGGTGAGGAAAGATAAAAGGAGCTTGGGTTATTTTGTGTAATCTTCAGAACAGAAGTTGAGGGATGACTTCACAGCTACCTTCCCCATTTATAAAGAAAATGTATTGTGTTCATGGAAACTCATGAAACTAGTAGGAATTTTGAGTTCACCTAATTTAGCTTTCTTTTCTTCCAGGGCTAACACTGATGCCCCAAGAACAGATATAACTTTCATCATAATCTGTGTGTGTGTGTGTGTGAGTGTGTGTGCACGTGCGCGTGCCTGTTTCTCATACTACTAGGATTTGAACTTGGAGATTAACTCTTGCTAGACAAAGGCACAGACACTTGAGCCATGACCCTCACCCTTTTTAGATCCAGTAATTTTTCAAATAGAGTCTTAGGTTTTTGCCTGGGTTAGGCCTCAGACCACAGTCTTCCTACCACTGCCTCTTGCTAGGAGTGTAGCCAGATCCTCTGGATAGAATTCTTGATTTCAAGCTAAAAATGACTATTGTGACTTCCAATGTGAGAACTATTGTGAAAGTCTGAGAAAAAAAAAATATTATTCTATAAATGAAGAAACAGGAAATCTTTAGAATCGATGTGGTCTTCAGAGTGCGTTATGATATTCCTTTATTTCCCAAGTCCTATATCTTCTGACTGTCTCTGAACAGAGAATTCAATGTTCTTGCTAACTTACCTGCAATTCTAAGGCAATGACTCTGGAATAAATAGTCTGATTGTGTCCTACTTGCTTCAGAATTTTAGTTGAGTTAATCTAGACCTTAGTCATCTGCTATCTTCATGGCTTCCCCTGGGAGCCTACCTCTTGGTTGCAATTGTAATTGAATTACAAGTAAAGTCACCATTTTGCTTTAGAATCTTAAACATTGTAATCTCTGTCTCTCCCTCTCCCTTCTCTCTCTCCCTCCCTCTCCCCCCCCCTCTCTCCAATATGGGACACCTATAGGAATTAGAGCTTTATCATTTTTTGCTTTTTCTTTTTTCTTTCTTTCTTTCTTTTTTTTTTTGTCAGTCATGCATCTGAACTCTGGGCCTGGGCGCTATCCCTTTGCTCCTCAGCTCAAGGCCTGAGCTCTACCACTTGAGCCACAGCACCACTTCTGACATTTTCTGCTTATGTGGTGCTGAGGTATTGAACCCAGGGCTTCATGCATGCAAGGCAAGTGCTCTACCACTGAGCCACCTTCCCAGCCTGCTTTATCATTTTTTAAATGAGATCAGTCCACTCAGGCTGGTATGGCTGTAGATGACAGCTTTTTTTTAGTCACAAAAGAAACTTCCGTGAGCATTTCGCTAAAAACAAAAGCAATCACTGAGCCAAGAGAATTATACTCAAGTAAATAGCTAAATATAAATAATGTACAACCTTGATAAAATTACATTTGAACTCTGAGTAATTAATTCATATGATCCACCAAATTCCCTATAATTTTGACTCTTATTGGTTTTCTAGATTTTCATAAACAAAGACATTGCCAGCAATATCAGCCAGGAGAAATATTTGTTTGGAAGAATATATTACTAAGAATTATTTATTTTTATGATGCAATTACCTAAATAGATACCTAATATTTATTGTAAAATGCTAAACACTTTGCATACATTATTATATTTAATCCTAACAACTTCCTGAGGTAGTGATATTATTACCTTTATTTTACAAATAAGAGAAAGTGGAGGAAAAATGCTTACTATGGTTTCTGTTTAAGTATGTGCAGCAATCATGTGGCTGTGTAGGAATTTGGCCCAAATCTGTCAGATCCCGGGGTAACAGATACACACCTCTATTTCACACTCATCAAATATGCAAGTGTAAATGGGACAAACTGGATAGAAGAAGCAGAAAACAGGGCAAAACCCCTCAGATACCACTACACTCTTAGATTCTGGAGCACCTTCTTTTTATTCAAGGACAGGGGGAGAGGAGAGAAGGCGACAAAGCACAGTGACATTGTATTTCCTTTCATGTTGAAAAGATCTCCCTTGCCTTCCACCTGGTGGAGTCACGTATGTCTACTCATGCTCATGCTGTTCCTCATGTCAGATTGCCCCAAATTCGCTTCCTCCCTCATCCACTGCCATGTCTTCACCAACTGGATTTGCTCTCCTGTTGAGACGCATGGGGGTTCTGATCTAAACACAGCCATTTGGGGAGCAAAGAGCCGGTCTTCCCATCATGCCTTGCTAACAGATGGGACCCCAGGGGGGATTCAAAAGGAAATCCAAGAATATGGTACCCGGGGAGACAGCCACTGACTCGGTGATACACAGCCAGTGGAATGCTAGGAAGTGGCTTTGCCTTCTGTAATTTCAATCTTCTGAGACTTTGGATTTGAGAATAAGTATTACATGATTGATTATGGTCAAACATAGGTGTTTCAGGATTTGAATGGCCATAATAAACAAGCGATACAAAAGACAAATACTAACCGTTATTTAAATTGAGAAATATTCTTTTCATAAATGTGCTCCAATAGGCATTTCATTTCTTCTTCCTTTATCTTCCAGCACAGTACTGTTTCAGAATTTCTGTTAATTTTGCATGCTTATTTTGCAACCAGTCTCACTCAAATCACTCATTTATTGTGTTTGTTTAGTTTTTCCCACTGTTTCTTAGTTTTCTTTTTAATTGACAAGTAATTGTTTAAAGATGTTCTTGCATTATGATAGTTTGACATGAATGGTCTGATATGATGGTTTCATATTGAAGATTTGAGGCAAAATACTTCAGCAGAAAGTATAGTTTGACTTTTGATCTTGTTCTGGTCAGTTCTGTGGCAGACAGGCAATCACAAGGGAAACAGGATGTTGTGCTATCGTAAAGCTGTAATGTTGTGCAAGTTAGGTATATTGAGTAAAATTTCAATTTATGGTGTTATCTCTAACTTATGGTGGATTTACTAGGTTATAATCATATCATAGGTAAAATCTTTTTTAATTTATGGGATACAATATTAGGATTGCATACATTAAAGCATTTTGGAATGGTCAAATGAAGCTAATTAGCATACCCATTATCTCAAATATCATTTCTTGTATTGGGAATTTTAGAACACATTCTCTCTCTCCCTCCTCTCTCTTCTCTCCTCTCTGCCAATCCTGAGTCAGGGCCTGGGCACTGTCCTTGAGCTCTTTTTGTTCAAGGCTATTGCTCTACCACTTTGAGCTACAGCTTCACTTCCAATTTTCTAGTGGTTGATTGGAGATAAGAGTCTTAATGGACTTTCCTGCCTGGGCTGGCTTGGAACCATAATCCTCAGATCTCAGCCTCTTGAGTAGCTAGGATCACAAGCATGAAGCACTAACATCTGGTAAATTCTCTCTTTTTAGTTACTTTGAAGTATACAGTATTATTCAGCAATCAATTGCTGAGTAATAAAACAGGAGAACTTGAAACTTTCTGAGGACCAGTATCCCCACCCTCTATTGCTACCTCTGCCCACTCTCCACCTCAGTCACTACGGGTCTGTTCTCTGCTTCCCTGATTTGAACTTTTTAGATTCTATGTATCAATGTCTTTATCAGAAAGCTATTAATAATGGTGATAATAATTCATATGTCTTGGGCTTGTGAGGATACTAAAAGTAGATATAAAGCCTTTAAGATTGTCTCTGGTCCTTATTTAAAAAATTGAGTGCTAAATGTTATCATTAATGTGAGATTAGTATGATTGATACTGCTTTCCTGTTAACCATGCTGACAGTGCCTGGGCTCCAGGATATAGTAGCAGTCAGTGAAGGACCTGATAGGGTTGAAGAAGCAGGTGCAGCTAGCACAGCAATAAGCCACATGCATTTTTATAAATTACTATTTCTGACAATCCCACACAAAAATGAAAATAACCTCATGCCAAAAGCATTGGCATCTTTTCCTGCAGCTGTCCTGCCCTACTCAATCCTCTGAGGATTTAAGAAGCACAGAGAGAGAGAGAGAGAGAGAGAGAGAGAGAGAGAGGAGAGAGGGCATCTGTAGTAAAAGACGAGAGACAACACTTAGCTGCAGACCTTATATGGATTGATGCTTTTAAAAAAAATCTCTAGGGCTGGGAAGGTGGCTCAGTGGTAGAGCGCTCGCCTTGCATGCCTGAGGCCCTGGGTTTCATTCCTCAGCACCACATAAAGAAAAAAGCCGGAAGTGGCACTGTGGCTCAAGTGGTAGTGTGCTAGCCTTGAGCTGAAGAGCTGAGGGACAGCGCCCAGGCCCAGAGTTCAGGCCCCACGACCAGACCCTTCCAAAAAAAATCTCTAAAGGGTAACTGATTAAAATTTGCTTTAAAATCACTTGTGGCTTTAAAGATAATGACTTGTATAAATTATTTTTTAATAGAGGAGGGTGGGAAAAGTAGACACTGATGACTAATGCCGGCTTCTTATCATACTAATATTCTATCTCAAAGTAAAACTTAAGTTCATGAGGCCTTTAATGTTAATGAGTAGTTATTCCTCCTTTTTTCTTATATAAAAAAGACGAGCTTTTTTAGCCTGATTAAAGTTGATGACAGTCTCATTTCCATAATTACAATGTATAGCTTTATAAAAATGTAGCTGAAATAATATTCATTGTATGAGTGGAATAGGTACATTTTGTTTTTTTTTTTCAGGAGAAACTAGAAAAAAGAAATAAAGATTAGTCTCAAAGAGAGTTTTTTTTTTTTTCTCATTGCCTAACATCTTTCCATTGCTAATCCGATGTCCAGCGATACTTAATGTGAGTAACATCTAGTCACATGGTCCTCCGCACACTGGTTTATTAGAGGTGAATGGCTTGCCCTACTTCAAGGGGTTGTGAACAAATGAGATAATGATAGGAGAGAGAGAAGCTGTAGTAAGAACAGAATTCAAATGACATTTGGCATGGTATTTAGAGTTCCCCCCAAATGATGCATTGGATGACTTCAGCCACTGGGGTGGGATTATTTGGATGCTTGCCCTGTTCCATTAGCTCATGAATTTCAGCACAAGTCTTGACAATTCTGTAAACTTTGCTCCCACCTATAAAGCAGAGGGCCAGTTTATCAAAATACTGAGCACAGTACCTTGCCCATAATGAGCTTGCCACAAATGCTATTACTATTGATGAGCTTGTTGTTATTATTGAATAACACAATTAGAGAGAAAAAGCTTTGAATTTCTATCCCTTCTTTTGTCTTTCTTTTCAATTTCACTAAATCTCTGCCCAGGACAAGATCTAAGAAGTTAGCAGGCTGATGAAACTTTGCTCTATTCAGACTTAAGTGTCTGCAATAATTGACTCCAAAATTATAACATAAATGTGACAAAAAAATAAGTGACTAAGCCTGACATTCAACATATAATTTAATCAAATAAAATTCATGCATAAGAGCTGGGCACTAGTGGCTCACAGCTGTAATCCTAGCTACTCAGGAGACTGATATGAAGATCATGGCTCAAAGTTAGTCCAGGCAATAAAGTCTGTGAGAATCTTTTTGTATGGATGTGATTTTTTAATTTTTTATTGTAAAAATAGTGTACAGAGAGGTAAGTCTGTGAGAATCTTTTCTCCAAATAAACCACCCCAAAAAAGCCAGAAGTAGAGCTATGGCTCAAGTGACAGAGGGCTAGCTTTGAGCAAAAGAAGCTTGGGAACAGTGCCCAGGCCTTGAGTTCAAGTCCCAGGATCAGCACCAAAAAAAAAAAAGGTAGGGAGGGGCATAGATAGAATATTGTATGTGAGTGATTTCCTTGGATCGTAGGAGTGGCAAGAATATACTCAATCAATGAGAATGAAGCATTTGGGTATCTCTGGGAAGGTTCTAGTTCGGACCTTAAACATAAGCTAACAAGATTCTAAGTTATCTCTAATTTTTATTTCAGTGTCAAAACATGGTAAAAATACTCAGTTTAGCATCAAGTAACAGAGAGAGCCCCTAAACTCATGCCTCTCAAATGCAGATGTGTATATATTTTCACTGTGCTCAAAAGCCAGGTCTCAATATTTCCAAGCTGAACAGACTAATGGATATGACCAACTTTGAGGTCATATGGATGGATATGTGTTTGAATCTCTTCTTCCTGTCCACAGGCTGCGTGATCTTGAATTTGTTATTTAACCTGATTTTCTTCATCTATAATACTAGGATAATGACTCCAATATCACAGGCTTTCACAAGGATTATATTCAATCATGAGTGTCAGGTCCCTTCCACATAGTACATATCAATAAATGGTGACTTTTATCCTTTCTAAGCCGTTCATATATGGAATGGTAAGTCATTAAACTTTACTTTGAATTTTCTATCACTGACATTCTAAAAGTCATTGAGAAAAAAATAAGTCAGAGAGCAAAAAGAAAAATACATATAGCATATATATACATATATATGTATATATATTAAGTTAGTTTTATTGTTACCCCAAAGTAGGTGTCAAGTTTTGAATCACATAGTGAATTTTAGTGGAATTAATGGAATCCTAATATTGACTACTTATTGTTATACATTATCTTTTTTGACAAATGTGATTCAGTAGACAGGCTTGGTAATTTATCTCTAAAAATTTGACAAACATTCTGTAAGACAAATCCATTTCATTTACACTGACGCAGTCATTTTTCATAATGAAAAAAATCAAAAGGCAACCCATCAAAATGGCCAGGAAAATGCAGCTTTATAAATGAAGCATTTTTAATTTTCTTATATCCTGAAGGTAAATTTGTGATTACTGTCATGGAAATCTTTGTTTACTTGCCTGTTGTGCTTAATTTTTTCCAATGAAAAGGATCACCTCTGATCACATTAGTATGTATGAGGGCCTATGGCTGTTGCTGTGGAGTAAATGCTTTGGCTCATTTATTTAGGTAAAAATCATCATGTTGTTAAATGCACATATTTCACACATGGATGTCATTCTGTTGGCACAGCTCTCCATGTTAAAATTTTAGTATAAATTCTTCGAATATTCCATTTTAAACAGCATATTATGTCACGCTTCAGTTAGAGTATTTTTTTCCTGTATATTTATGGTCTTTGTCCATTTGGAAAGTTATAGTAAAAGTACCACATACTAGGTAGTTGATACTAAGTAGAAATTTTTTTCTCCTATTTCTGAAGGCTAGAAATTCTAAGATCAAAGCTCTGGCAGATTCAGTATCTAGTGGATGTTCATTTCCTGGTTCACAGGTGGTATCTTCATATTGCATCTTCATGGGGTGCACGGGCTACCACAGGTCTCTAGGGCCTCCCTTGTAACCAGTCCCCATTCACATGGGTGCCTCTTCAGTGATCTAGTTGCTTCCCTAAGACTCATCTTCTCATACCACTGCTTTAAACATGAGTTTGAGGGGACAAAATTATCTAGATGATAGCATTTACTTTCCAAAACATTTCCATAGGAAATATAAAGCAGCTAGTATTTTTTAAACTTAATCTAAGGGAGAAGATTGTGATGGGTGTGAAACTGCATCATGAATAAAGAGTAGGGTAGGGTGGGATCTATATCCCAATTTTTTTTTTTTGGTGTATCATGTTCAGTGACATTTCTGCCTACATATTTGCTACGAATAATTTAGTCTAAGTTCATTAGTTTGGCTTTGTGGTGGTACTGTATTCACATGTAACAGTAGTGACAAAGCAAAGGGATCCATCTGAAATATCTCATAGCAAGAAGGCCTGAGACAAATCTTATGCCCATGTTACTTAATTGGAGGTTTGATATCATTAAGGACTGGCCTTACCATCTCCTGGCCTGCTATCGTCTAGAAATGGGTCTGTTCTATGGCTAGCCTGCTTTGTTGGAGGGATGGCTAATCATGAAAGGAAATTATTTGGCTAAGTAATGACACCATCCAGTTCACACAAACATCTCAAATCCAGTCATTGCTGGGATGACTTTATTAAATGATTTTATTAATCTGCAGGACAATTTTAAGTATCCTTATCTGATTTGCAAAACTAATAAAAGTCACAGGTATTTTTCAGACATTCCATATAAAACATTCCATCAGTGACTGGGATTTTTGAAACACATTTTGAAACAGAGATAGGGAAACTTTTTTTTTTCTGACAAGGGCTAGTTGGATGTTATCATGTAATTTGGGGGCCATACAAAATCATCAGTACAGGTAAACCACCTGTGTGTCTTTCCTGTGGTGTACCAAATGATTCAAAAACCTCCACCTGCCCTTTTAGTTTCCTCCTCGCATTTTAGAAGGTGTTCCATCTGTTTTACTGGCGTTCTCCCTGAACATTATTACAGGTAGTGTGCATTCCTATTTACCACTACAATTTCATGGGAAGGAGCCCTGTCCTTTCCTTCCTCCTTCCCTCTGTCCCTTCTTCCTTTCTCTCTCCCTTTTGTGCTTTTGTGTATCTTTGTGCGTGTGTCTGTCTGTTGTCTGGGTCTTTTCTCTCTCTCTTCCCACTCTCCCCTCTTTTCCTCCCTCTTCCTCTTTGACTTCTTCTTTCTCTTTCTTTCCTTTGCCTAGGGAAGATTAAATAAAAAATAACCCTACTTTCTATTTTTTTTTCAATGGCCTAGAGTGATTTTAGAGACACTGCAACGGCAATACAGAAATTGTCACCTGTGTATTGTTTGCCAGCACAGATACTGTACTTGGTTGTGTTCATCTACTGATATGTATCTCCACTTATTCTGCCTCTAATGTACTAGAAGAAAAACATGTGTAGATATTCACCAACATGAAAAACATGATGACATCTGATATTTCATCTTCCTTTTCAAGGAAGACACCAGCATCCTATGTTATTCAACTATCAACTTTTGGTGCTATATTGTATGAAACAGGCCCACGCTCAGACTTAGGCAAAAGTAGAAGCTTATTTTTAAGTTCACTTATTTTTAAGCCATTTTTAAGTTATCTTACAATTTTTGAATCTTTGGTTCATTCATTATTTTATGTTTCTCTTATTCATACCCTGAGAGGTTAAAGTTAGGGAAGACATTAATATGTCTATATTGTACATATAAATGCTGATGTCTAGAGATAAGAAGTGAATTGTCAATGGCTATAAAATAGTGCACTTGCAAATGATTGTAACTTTTACTGTGGTTATACAACACTAGGTGTCAGAACGCAAAGTATAGTAAAGTATTTCACAAAAGAGTCATCGCTTCCTGTGTTCAGATCCTGTTCAGATCACATATCAGGGTCAAGGCACAGATTCTCCCAGATACCTGGAGTGTTGGCAGCTGATGGTGACTTTCCTCCTTTTGTCTTCAGTGAAAAAAAAATTCCCTCTACATTGCCATGCTCATTTCTTTACTGATCTGTCAATGCAAGGTTTAAATTGTCCATTGCATTAAGAAAACTTGAAAGTTTATTCCAGCTACAAAAATTAGCTCATATGTTGTCTGTGAATGCTTTGCAATTAAATTGCACTAGCCCTCCATTCTATCACTTTTCAACAAACTTTTGGCAAGGAAAATATATATATATTCTGCTCTAGTATATCGGGTAGCCATTCTGGATTGTATTCAGCCTGGGAAACTTTGTGAGCAGATTTCTGTTTCTGTTTCTCCATACCTTTCTTTTTCTCACCCAAGAAATTTCTGGGTCATTAAGGAAAAGGCAGTTGGATCTAATTCAATTATTAGGTAGCTAAATACTATTAGAAATGCCAAGCTATTGAACCTCAAACTCAACTTAAAAATCATGCTTTGAACACTGAATTGGCTTTTCTCCACCAGATTGCCCCCTTTAGCTTTTCATTCTTGTATAAGCCAGGTGAGGAGTTTTGTAAGGGCAAGCAGGGAGAAAGGCCTCATCTATTACAGTGACAGCTAATGGCCTTTGGCAATATTCATTTGTAGCTGAAATGAAGCATTTCCAGACCAGAAATGACACTTGGATATTACAGTGCTATTAACACCTAAATCCACAAAAGGCTTAGATTTGGGCTAAGGATTTTGTGATCCATCTCAAAATAAAATATTAGACATTCTGATTGGATAACATCAGATCAAATGCAAGAAAATATGGAATTTCAGGACATAAATAAATACAAATAATACTCTACAAAGCCCTATTTAAATTGTATAAAGTGGGAAATATAGGGACAATCAAGTTGTAACAATTCAGCATGTATTGAATGATAGAGATACACTTAGTATGTTCTTTGCTCTGTTTTCATGCTCAGGAGGAAGACATTATCACATGTATATATATATATACATATATGTGTATATATATATATATATATATATATATATCCTCTCTCAAATAAATGCTTAATACTCTGAATCTTGCTTAGCATTTTTGGTTTTGGTTGTTTGTATTTGAGGTGGGTCTCATAATGTAGCCCAGGCTGGCTTTGAACACATGATATTCCTGTTTTACAATCTCAAATGTGGGATTTCAGGAATGGAACACCACACCCGAACTGCATAACATTAGATAGGGCCCAGTTGAGGAAACAAGCACAATGCTTCTTAGAAAACTTGGGATCTGGTAAAGGATAGATAATGGCCATTTAAGTCAGAAAGTAATTGTGGACATTTTAGTCTGCAGATATACAAAGATATCACTTAGAAACAGAATCACTGAAGTATTTGGAGTAGTCCTAAAACTGAAAAAGAATGGCATATAAATCTAAGATACAAACTAGGGTGTGTCTTAGAAAGCTTTGTACATTATGCTTCAGTTGCTCAGATTTCATACTGGAAAGGAGGGGTTCACACAGGGTGAAACCAGGAGTGGTGTGATTGCCAATGGAATTCTTTATAGCCCAAAGCACACTGGCAAACTCCCATCATTGATCCTATATCCTAAATAATAGAATTATAAAGTACCTGGGCACAAGTAGAAAAGGGAATTGTCATTTCTTTTATGGGTTGCTAGAAAATTTGAGTTGTGAATTGTTCACCTGGTGAAACTTTTTTTTAAAAAAATGTATGGTTAACATTGTAATTTCACTAATTCCAGCCCGAGATTATTGCCATGAAAATGTAATCTTTCTCATGACCTGTTCAAATCTAGTACAATTGTTACCACACATTCACACTCAAAGAAAAAGTTACTATTCCTTAATGTGATAGAAGATGCAGTTTTAGTAAGTTAGCTGAACAATTTGGCAGTGTTGACTCTGAGGGAACCACGAAATAATTTAGCTTACTATTTCAGAATGTTAAACATATGACAAAAAGCCAACATGTATGTCATAGAGAACAGCTACGAATCAGTAGCAGAACTGTTGACTGTAGACAACTGTCATGGTTTTTTAAATAATGAAGTTAAGTCTAGACCAAAACCACTATCCAATATCATATTTCTTGAAGATTTAGAGCACAGGAGCTCAAGTAATACAAATACAGCAAAATGCAGGATCATTGCAGGCTTTTTGCACATGAGGACATATTACCTTGAACCCATTAATGTGTACAATTTTTTTTTGGTTGGTCTTGGGGCTTGAACTTTGGGCTTGGGCGCTGTCCCTGTGCTCTTTAGCTCAAGGCAAGTGCTCTATCACTTGAGCCACAGTGCCACTTCCGGTTTTTTTCTAGTGGTTTTATTGGAGATAAGAGTCTCACAGACTTTCCTGCCCAGGCTGGCTTTGAACTGTGATCCTCAGATTTCAGCCTCTTGAGTAGCTAGGATTACAGGTGTGAGCCACCGGTGCCTGGCCTACAATTCTCCTAAGATAAAGTAAAAATTGCATTCAACAAGAATAACAAAATAAATAATAACTAAGTCCTATATGTTGGTCTTTCTCAATATGGTGCGTGACTATTGGGACTGTATACGATGATTTTAGGTTACAAGGTGGAAAGACCTGTACAAATTATCAGTATTGACTCTCACCTCCAAATCTACTTTTTTATTGCTTTGATTTCTTATCTTAGATAGAGTAAACTTCCATAGAGGCAGTGGAGTAAGACTTGAGTGTGAGCTGTATCATCATATTGGCATGTGATTCTTCTCCACATTCATCATGCCAAATGTCCTCTGGACCTTCACTGTTTACTTGAATAGTTGACTGTTCTCCTCCCCATATAGATACTGGCTAATAGTTGCCTCAGAGAAATGATTAACCTAGGGTCTTCTCTCAAAACTGACTTCTTCTGTCTTGAATATCTCAGCCTGAGCACATGGCATTCAACACTAGACTGCTGAGGTCATGAATTTATTTAGTTATATCCCTCATACTCTGGATAAGAGGGCACTGTGTGCCACACAGGGCAATATGGGACTTGCACAACCAAGGCCTTGGAGAGGGATAATTTGTGTCAAAAGGAAGAGATGCCTTCTAGTTCCTATTAGGAAGTTGTCATTGGCTAGTTTGAATAGTTCTATGGGTTGACAAGTCACTTAAACTTGCTACTCTAGGACTCCATTTGGTTCTTTCATAATAGCATTTTTCGGCTAGTGGACCTTATCCACAGGAGCAGATTGGAAAGGGGAATATGTTGTAGGCCATTTGAAGCCCCCACCAGATAGTATACCATCATACAATGTTGGGCTTTACAGATTATAAGGCAGAATCTAATATTGGACCTTTAAGTCCAAGGCTAAACTAGTTTAAAGGCATTAAACTCAAATAGGTCACAGTTGGTATGTGAAATTACTTTTTTAGGTCTCATAAATCTGCACTTTAATAAGTAACTCAGATAATTCTTCAGCAATTGAAAGGTAGAAATTATAAGATGAGCCCCAGTGTTTAGAAAATTTAGCCTGTATCTTCAAGCAGTATCTTCAAGGCAATACACTTAACATGGTCTGTTGAAACACTAAAAGTTCTTTTATTCCTACTCTATTGCTCTTCTTGGAGGTTCTACTGAATATAAATATATGTGTATATATATGTACATATATTTTTTTTCTTGACTTGGATATTAAACACAAGTTCTTCTCATGTATGCCACCTAGCTAGAAAAGATTAAAATTGTATAAGAAAGTACCAGAAGGCACTGTGAAGATGAGAGGCAAAACTGAATGCCTAACCCAGGTACAGTGTCTCGAGTTTGTAATTCTAGCTACTTAGGAGACAGACATCTGGAGGATTCCAGTCCTAGAATAGCCTGGGCATAAATGGATGAAATCTCAACAAAAACAACTGGGTGTGGTGGAGCCTATCTATCATCGCAGCTATGGGGGGAAGTATTAATAAGGGGATCACAGCCAGCCCAGCCCAGTCAAAAAATGGAGACTCTAACTCAGGAACAACCAAAGTTTTAGGGCAAGTTCAAAGCCCTAAGTTCAAATTTGAGTACAAACTAAAAAATAAAAAAGGAGCGACCCCTTCATAGAGTGCTAAAAGTTTTTCACGCTTTCTAAATAGATCAGCCAATTTACCCCAGGAATTGTATGGTATTGTTTATGTTATTTTGCTTTTAAGATAGGTACATTGACTTCCTAAAATTTATATGTGTGCTAGGAAGAAAAGAATAATGTTTTGTTTAGCTTCCATTAATATGGTGAACTTCCACATATTTCCTTCAACTCCATGCTCTAAAATTTACTTCTGATCTTATGTAAGAACTCAGACATTCTAAACTAAGAGATTTTTGTATAAAAAAAGGAAAATTATGTCATCTAACATTTCAATAACTGACTTACAATGATTTGAGTACAGCACCCATAAAAACATAGGCATGGGTATTATAATTAATCTACAGCTGGACTAAGAAGCAAACAACCGCACAGGGAACTGGCTGTGCAGTGTGCACATTCTAATAAAAGGCCAGAGAGGGAAAGAGAGAAACATGTGGACTTAACTACCGAGACTCTGTAGGACAAGCATATTGTCAGTGATAAACAGAAGTATGTCATAAAAGTTAGTAACCAATGAAACAACTGAGTTGGATGAACGTAAATTTAATGAATGACCACGGAAGTACTTTTAGAGGACATTATGTAGGGGTTTGTTAAGGGAGATGGCAGCTTAGTGGCTCAGGGGCTATCATTATTGGCTCTGAGGGAGACAAAGTTTCATTCCACCATCTACCAGCTGTGGGACTGACCTCTGACTGGCTTAACTTCTGTGAGACGCTATTGACTCCCCTGAAAATGGGGATAGTAAAAGGTTTGTTTTTACAAATAGCTGTTCTGTGAAGAGTAACTGAATTTCTACAGGGAAGATGTTGGGCAGAACATGGTATTATTCATTACATATTAGTGTCTCTCTTCATCATGCCACACCAATGGTCTGACTGTTAGCAAAGCTGAGAAACCGTGCATTTCCAAGTGCTCGATGTATTATTCAGATCAACTGTGTAGCAGCGGAACAGAAATCTACATGGGTGTTAACTGGAAATTTTATTGAAGTACAGAGCAGTTGGTCCTGAATTCTTGGACTCTGAAACAACATATGGATAATAGGTCCTGTGGATCTGCCTCTTAAACAGCTACCGCAAATAGTTCTGTCATGTTTTTTTTTTCTTTTTATAGTTTGAACTCAAACCTCACTGATGCTTGCAAAGCAAGTGCTCCATCCCTTGAAATATACCTCTAGCCTTTTTTATTTTTTCTTTTTTTCTTTTGTTTTAGTTTACTTTGTAGATAAGGTGGGTTTCTTTGTTTTTTTTTTGTTTGTTTGTTTTTGTGTTTGGTTTTGGTTTTGGTTGTGGGGCTTGAGTTCTGGGCTTGGACGCTGTCCCTGCACTCTTCAGCTCAAGGGGAGCATACTACTGCTTGAGCCACAGCGCCACTTCTGGTTTTCTAGTGGTTTATTGGAGATGAGTCTCACAGACTTTCCTGCCCTGGCTGGCTTTGAACTGCGATCCTCAGATCTCAGCCTCCTGAGTAGCTAGGATTACAGAGGTTAGCCACCGGTGACTGGCTGTAGAAAAGGTTTTATATTCTTGCCCAGGGATGGGCTCAGACTGTCCTGGACTTCTACCTCTACTTCCTTAGTAACTATGATTATAGGCATGCATCACTAATCAGCCCACAAATAATTCTTAGCTGCACTTTGAGATACCTTTTACTTGGGTGTTCATCCCAATAAGCATTTGTCTCTGAACTGCCTCCTTCAAATGATCTGAATATTTAAAAATAGTCACCCTAGTTAAATTTGTGTGCTTAAGACATAAACTAAGAGAAAAGGTAATATAAGTCTGATTTGTATCCAGTTTCTTCAAATTACCAAAAACTATAATTTAAAGTTAACTTTCCTCAGTGAATGAGATAAGATGTCTATTAGGAAAAGGCATGGAGTAGTTTTTATCTGGACATCACAGAATTCCTGGAAATGTGTCCACAGTCTTATTGAGGTGATCACAAGGTTATTTTCAGCCCCTTGTCAGGGTCCTACTTTGGGGCAGGACCATCCTTTCCTAGAAGCCTTCAGGGATGGAATAACCTCATTCCTTAAGGACATCTGTTCTTAGTTCTGTACCAGTAGGGATTAAAAGTCCAATAACATTACTGAATTCATTTTGATTTGGTAAATCCAGTGGATTTTGAACCCCTGTTAAATCTAAATGCCAGTGTCCTGTGAAAATTGAGGCACAGATGAGAGTCTGAGGAACGTGTTGACAAAGGGAGAGAAAAGTTGCTGATTCCTGACCATTTGCTTATAATGCAGGAGGCTTAGAGAAGGAAAGAGGCTTGGGACTAGTAGAGTAGAGCAGTGAGCTATGTGTATATGTAGTTTCCACACCACCTTGGCTCTGTCTTTCTTGAAGACACAAGCATCATATTACCTCATATGCTCATCTCACCCTTATGGTTACCCTAAGGTGAAGACTTGCTGTTCCAACCATAGAGAAGGAAACTGAGGCTCAGAAAAGGAACCTACCTGAACTCACTGCTACTGTTGAGAGATGATTTGTTCTTCAAAGCTTTGTCCAGGTAAGGAAAGTCTGATCTTCATTATCACAAAATTTAAAATTGGTGGGAACTTTAAGAGGAAAAGCTTAGTGAGAGGTAATTGGGTTGAGATTGTCCTCATCACAATGTAAGTGTTAGAGTAGATTAAGTGCTAAGGAGTAGTTAAGGACACTCACTGCAGAGTGGATTGTTATAAAGAATTACTCAGGCCTCTCTCAGTCTCTTGTTTTCTGTATTGTCATGTGACACCATCTGTTGGTACCATCCACCTTGTTATGGTGCAGCATGAGACTCTGATGAGGTACAAGGGTCCAGTTGATCTTGGGTAGAGCTGTGAGTCAGAATAAACCTATTTTCCCACAACCCACTCATGTCCAAGTATTATCTTGTAGCAACATACCACAGACTTAAGACAACTGAAAATATAGAAATAGAATTGTGTAATAACAGGCAGTGCTATTTTAAACATGCCACCTTATCTCAGAAGCAAAATAAACAAGAACGTGAATCCTCTAAAACTAAACCTCTTCTTTCTTTGAGTCCAGTACAATGTGTTGACAGTTGACAAAGCCAAATGGAGTATGTGTGTGAGCAAGCATACCAGCTCCAATGTTTTATAAACAGAAACCATAGCAAGAATAACCAGCCTCCCTTCCTGTCTTCCTCTCGCCCTCCTTTCTTCCTGTTTTTCCCCCCAAAGTATTCAGTCAGAGAGATTATAAGCTAATCATCATGCTATCACCTGAGTAGAGAATGATTTTTCTCTGAGCTCCTTTTGCTCCAGGCTCTTGTTATCTTTCTCAATCATCCCCATTAATTACTGATCATTTTTCCATGTTCCACGTATCTTTTTATTCTCTGACTGATTCTGGCAGTAACTGCTCTCACTTACAACTGAGTCAGTATATCAGGCACTCTTAACTTTCCAAGGGACAAGATCTATGCCTATGGACTCTGGAAAGCAAAATTGGGGGCAGCTATAGCTATGTGAAGCCCTATAGCTCTTGACCAAGGATGTCTCACAGTCTCTTTTAGCCTTCAGCACAACTAAGTTCCACCCCCCCCCACACACACACAATTCCTAGGGCTTGAACTCAGAGCCTAGGTGCTGTTCCTAATTTTTTTTCTGCTTATGGCTAATGTTCTACCACTTACACCACAGCTCATTGCCAGCTTTTTTTTGTGTGGCCAATTAGAGATAAGAATCTCAGGGACTGTGTTGCCCAGGCTGGCTTTGAACCATGTTCCTCAGATCTCAGGTACCTGAGTAGTTAAGGTTACAGGCATGAGCCCCCAGTACCTGGCACAAGTGAACAGCAGGTGTTAATCATCGTAGTTCACAAATATTTTCAGCCTATAGCAATTTACTGTAACTGTTTTTTGTTCCTATCTGAAGCAATGTGTGAGGAGTACTTAAATACATTCACAGACATAAAGATTATTTGTAAAAACAATGTATATACATTTTATCCCCAAAGTAGTCAGCAGTCAGGAGTGGTATGCCATGCCTGTCTCTGAGGGACTATCATTATATAACACTAAACTGCCAAATGATTTGATGAATCTGGCAGGTACAGCCTGAACGGATGAGTATTATTGTGTTATAAATGGCCTATTAGATGGATTCTGGTAAGCGGAGAGCTTTAAGAGGCATAAATTGAGAACTAAATTGGACTTTTCTCATGAAGTAACTCAGTGGCATGGCTAATCCAGCACAAAACAGCCTAAACATGGCTCTTCTTAGGGATGGTGGCCCCAATGACAAATGAAGTATAAGGACCCATCAGGGAAGAGATGCAGGTTCCCCATTTAATGGTGTCATTCCTCTGAAGTTGCTAGAGGTGGCCAGTAAAAGGACAGGCAGGGCAACCTCCCAAATACCAGGTCTTCCATTGCTTTGTTGCTTAATTACATATGCATAAATGCCAAGCGGTCTATGGAAAGAGAGCCTCAGACTTTTAATTGGGCGTTTTCTTGTTTCTCTATTCCCTGCTGTTCCCTCTTACATCTCTAAGCTGCTCTTTTACGGGGCCTATTTATAGGACAAATATTCCCAGGCCTCACTGGTCCTTTGCTTCCCTTTCCTGAAGCTAGCTTGTAATTATGTGAACGCTCAGGTCATCCGCGTCGCTGTACATTGCTTTTCAAAGAAACTTGTGAAACGACTCCTCCATTGGAACGTGTAGGCATCCAAAATAAATCCTCTTTTACTTGGTCATGGTGAACATGAAACTTCAAGAAAAGTGAAAAACTACACCCACAGACACACACACACACATACACAAAATCCATAGATCCTTGTATATTATGTTTATTAGAGACCCTGTCAGCATAAAATAACAACTTTCTTTTTCTCTAGCACCAAACACACCATTTTATGGGTAGAACAAAACGGCCTCTATTTTCACCTGTGAGGGGCCAGCGGGCACATGCTGCAGAGTACAGAAGACATGCAGTGTGTTCTAGTAAGTCCTGACAGCTCCGTCCTGAAGCTCTCTTGCTTTCAGACTGTCATTACCTCAGTCCTTTCAGCTCAGGGCACTTGGGCTTCTTGCTAAAGTACTATGCATTGTCCTTAGTACATTTATCCCTCCCATTTTCCTGTATTAATTTATGATCTGCCTCTCATAAACAGACTATAGATTCCAATGGGTCAAGCATACTTATCTATGTTGTTCATTGTGGTATTTTTACTCCACTCAGCAATCTGTTACCTGAGTGCACATTCACACACACACACACACACACACACACACACACACACACTACATTTTTTATTGAATAAATGAATGATTTAGTTTCTATGAAAAACCTAAACACAGCACTATGGTCTTTATTTGTTGGTATACAAACCCTCAGAGTAATGGTATTAGGAGATGGGGCTCTTGGCAGGTGATTAGGTTATAAGGATTCCTTCATGATAGCATCCTTGTAAAAGAGACCTCAGAAAGCTCCCTAGCTCTTTCCATCCTTTGACAACAGCCAGTCATGTATGAATCAGGAAATAAGCCCTCACCAGACACCAAGTCTACTTGGCTTTGGATTGCCTCAGTTCCAGATCTGATAAATAAACCTGTGTTGCTTTTAGGCCAGTGAGTGATTGGTATTGTTGTAGCAGCCTAGACAGACTAAGACACTGCGGAGGTACATAACACTTAAATCTATGGGGCCTGGGGGTTCAGGGGTTACTGAGATATTGGGTTTGAACTCATGCTGTCTATCTAATTTCAGAATCCTTGTCCCTCTTTCTACTTTTCAACTGTATCAGTTGCATTGGCTTAGGTTTACAGCTATATCAACCACGTGGCTAGATTTTCTTTTTTCTTTTCTTTTCTTTTTTTTTTTGGTGGGTCGTGGGGCTTGCACTCTGGGCCTGGGTGCTGTCCTTCAGCTCTTCAGCTCAAGGCTAGAGCTTTACCAGTTGAGCCACAGCGCCACTTCCAATTTTTCTGAGCAGTTTATTGGAGATAAGAGTCTCATGGTCTTTCCTGCTGGGCTGGCTTTGAACCGCGATCCTCAGATCTCAGCCTCCTGAGTAGCTAGGATTACAGGCATGAGCCACCTGCGCCCAGCCAACTTCTATTTCTGTAAATCTTACTTTCTAGCAATGGGTTCTGCTCCTCTTGGAAGGATGCATTCTCCTCTAGGATTCTGCTCATCCATACACTCATTGGGGTAGAATATGGGGAAGGTGGTGGTGAGGCATTGAGTGAGAATAGCAAAGAGAACACGGGAGAGACAGGAAGATAAAAACATGACAGAAGACACAAAAGCAAGAGACGAAAGGACACACAGAGAGAGGAACAGTGGAGGGAAAAAGCACAGTTCTTTGTTGAGGATTCATCTATCTCCTGAGAAATCGGAACTTCTTGTTTCTGTAAACGGTTGAGTGGTGTAGCTTGTTGTGAGTCTATTAGCAGTGATTTGCAGCAGACCAATTTAGAGGTCACTTAGGCATGAAAACACTGCGCACGAAATTGTATACCTAATGAAACAATATCAGTAATAGCATATTTAAATGAACAGTATCAGTAATAGCGTATTCTAAATGTTTCATTAAGTCTGAATTGTAAGAATCTGAGCACTCCAGCTTAATAGATTTTACCTTCCTTAACAAGTGTTTCCATCTTGGTCATAGTCTGTCTCTTTATTGAAGTTCAAAAACTCTCAAAAGCTAGAAAATGTCTGCAATGGTAGTTTGATTTTATAGTAGTATTATATTTAGGCATCTCTTTTTATTTTCTACTTCTATTTAATATAAAAGGAAGTTCATAAAACCACCAATGTATGTTTTTGTGGCTGGGTTTTGCATCATAAAAGTTTTATGCATTAGCATATTTAAATTAAAGTACATTTAAAATAAAGTTGTCAGTTTTAATCTAGTTTTATATCTCTAACAGCATATTATGGGAAAACGTAGTGCTGTCAACCAATAGTAAGTTTGCTTTCATTTTAAGATCATCCACTAACAGTATTACACTCTTAGCATAATAAGAATACTTTAATATTCTTGAAAAAAGAGTGCATCATGTTTCAAGCTGTCTTTCTGGGTTATTCTTGCATTTATATAAAAAGAGGAACATTTGAGAAAAGTTTTAAATAAGGTAAGTCAGTGCAGAAAATCACTTTAGGATTGAGCAGGCATTCTGTGTGTTCTTGAAAAAGATTTGATCATAGCTTTGGGCCTGTTTACACAGGGCCCAGTGATCTGCATACTTTATGTTCCTTGGTTCAAATACTGATTAACAAGGCAAACAGTGGTTGGTACTTGTCAGTTTTCCTAGTGCTTGATCTCATTTAATGCTCACAGGCATCTGCAAGGAAGGTCTCCATATCATAGAGGAAACACAACCTATCAAAACGACTATGAAAATTATAAAATTCAAACCCAGGCCTCTGACTTCACAGCATTGTGTTCATGACATCAAGCTGCCCTGACCTTCTGAAAGATGGCAAGCAATGTCTTTCTGTAGATCAGGGTTTTTGAATAAACTGGTTCAGTGGTAGAACGTACCAAAGTAAGCCAAGTCACTGGATTATAACATTATTAAGTGCTTCATACAGAAGGCAGTCTGATGTGGTGAATATCATGAACAATCTTTTAGTTTATTTTTGAGTTCCATTAAAGTAATCAAAGGAAGGTCAACCGTTTGCTAGGAAGAGCTTTTTAAAATGAGCTTTTTAACAATGTTTGTGTTTCCTTGGACAATAACAGAAAATAGAGAAGAGTAATGTTACCATGGTGGCACTGATCGGAGCTCTGAATAGAAGCTGAGGTCAAAGGCTGGGAGAGGATTTGGGGCTCCAGGGTTTAGTCTTGTTGGGTCTTATTTATCTTCTCCTTTCTAATGATGCCATCTTCTGTAATTTCTGTAATGTGTTGTCATCCTCTGCTCTTTGCTGAGCCCTAGAAAATATTTCCATATGAGGGGGCTCTCTTTGCTCTTCCCATGAGTGTTTCATATGTAGTGCTGTTCCACACTACAGTAGTCATTTTCTTAACCAACTTTCTCTCTGTTTTCCCACTTAAGATCTAGACTTAAAACCATCTTCTACATTGACCCTCCCCCCCCCCGTGCCCCAAACACACTTGAGTAAGTTGTAACCAAAAAGATTCATGTACTTTTCCCCCCCATTTGTGGAGCCTGAACTCAGGGCCGGGGTACTTTCTGAGCTTTCTCGCTCAAGGCTAGTGCTCCACCACTTTGAGCTACAGCGCCACTTCCAGTTTTTTTTTGTTAATTTTTTTCAATTTATTTATTTTTATTGTAAAGGTGAAGTACAGAGGGGTTTCAGTTACATAAGTCAGTACATAAATCAGTGCATTGCTTTCTGAACAGTGTCACTTCTTCAATTCCAGTTTCCTAGTGGCTAATTGGAGATAGGAGTCTCACAGATTTTCCTGCTTGGGCTGGCTTCAAATGGTGATCCTCAGCTCTCAAGCTCCTGAGTAGCTAGGATTACAGACATAAGCCGCTGGTGCCTGACAGCAAAACCAAACCTGGAGATAACATTCTAGTCTTACAAAATTCTTTCAAGTTGATGATCCCACATTTCCTATAAACATCCTGAAGATTTATGTTATGAGATAACTTTGCTCAGTAACATAGCTAGCCAGAAGTGGGAGTCACAAATTTCATGTCACCTTAATAGTTAATATGCATTAATTAATAAAAACCAGCCAAGAATTTTCTAAAAACTACTATGCAACATCTCTTTTAAATTAGGCCAATTTACCTTAAAGTTTTTGTGGGAATGCAACATGTAAGCGAATAACTGATTAGTGGTCAAACTCTGGGTATATTGTAAAGGTCAGAGTCCATATGATTTTTGGTGTATTGAATGTAAAGTGTGAGTCAAAAATAATTTCAATATTCCAACTATGACACACAAACATCCTATGAAGGACCATTTGCTATCAACCGAGGAACCTACAGGTAAAGCAGTTTAGGCTTAAATTCCTTGAGTCTACCCCATGATGTATTGAACTTCTAATGATTACAGCCAGCTGCTGATGGTGAGTTGGCCGTTGAATACATGAAGCTGGAGCTGAGGAGACCAGGCCTTTGTTGGAGGAAAAAAAAATTGAGAAGATTGATAAGTATGAAAATTTAAACATAGACTAGATGAATTCACCAAGGGAGTAAGAACAAAAAGGCCAAGAAGTCAAGGTATTTCAATGCTAAGAGAAGAGGAGCAGAAATCCAGACTATCAAAGAAGAGAGATGAAGGGGAACAACCAGGTGAAAAGAACACCAAGAGAACATGGTACTGATGGGAGCCTACCCATCGGGAGGAATAGCTCTGCGAAATGCTGCTGGGGCTCCCAGGGACAGGTGACAGTTCCCAGTGGAGGTGGCAAAGAAGCAGTCAGTAGTTCTTCATGTGGGGGTTTAGAGAGAATTAACTGCAGGTGTGGGAATGGAGAGAAAAGGTGGAGATAAAACCTTTGGCGAATAGAATGAATTTAGAGTCACACAAGGCTCCATATATTTAATTTTACTTTGCTACATATTTATTAAACTTTCAGTATACTACAGCGGACCTTTGGTAAAACGATGAGAAGGGTGGGGGGAGAGGAAGGAAGAGAGAGGAAGGGAGGGGAGGGGAAGGAATATGGAGATGAACAAGGAGAGAGAAGTAGGGAGGATGAGAGGGAAGGAAGGCAGAAGAGGAAGAGAGAAGGAGAATATTCTAAACATCAAAATTGGCTTAATCTAGTTTGTTTGTTGCCAGTGTGGGACTTGAACTCTGGAGCCTGGGTGCTGCCCCTGAGCTTCTTTGGTTCAAGGCTAGCACTCTACCAGTTCAGCCAGAGCTCCATTTCCAGCTTTTTTGGGTTGTTTATTGGAGATGAGAATCTCATACTTTCCTGCTTGAGCTGGCTTTGAACCACGATCCTCAGATCTTAGCCTCCTGAGCAGCTTGGCTTACAAGTGTGAGTCACAGGCTCCGAGATGGAGTTCACTTTTATCTAAGCCAAAGACAGTCAAAACAAGTGTTCCTTAAGAGTATTTGCTTATTGTTTTTTAGTATATTTCATTTATATGCATAGCATGTAAATCCTGGAGTATGAGCTTAAGAGGTACATGAACAGGTCAAACACTCAACTAAAACAGTTTCATCTCTATAATTGCTGTCAAGTCCCACACACTAAATACTCTTAAATATTGATTATAATTCCAATTATGATAATTTAAATATAATGCAAATATTTAGTGAGGACATAAAATTATACCCACAATATAATTTTGATGTAAGACTCTTTGGTTGTCAACAAAATATACCTATTTGCTCTTTTTTATTTTATTTTTTATTTTTTTATTAATAAGTTTTTTTATTGTGAAAATACAGTACAGAGGAGTTACAATTACATGAGCAAGGTAATGAGTACATTTCTTATCAAGCATTGTTGGCTCCTCCATTGTTTTTCCCTTACCATCCCTGCCCTCCCATCTCCAGGACTACATCGCCCCCCACCAAAGTTGTAAAGTTCGTTTTTCGCCATAGCATCTTGTACATTTCATTGTTGCAATGGGTCCACCTGTATCCATATTTAAACAATTTGTTTTTTCCCTTCCCCTCCACAAATTATACCAACATCAAATACAGTGAAAACAGGGGTTATACCGTGGGGGAGGGACATACAAAGAAATTTTAAAAATCACCTTATAAATATGTTAGAAACAACAGCAAGAAAGAAAAAACCACTTGAGTCCTTATCTTGGGGTTCATTTCAATTAACATCAACTTATCTGACTGTTTCTGCTTGTCTCAGACATATAGTAGTTATTGCAAATAAGGGAAGCCATGTTTCTTTGGGCCTGGCTTACTTCACTTCATATAATTTTTTCCAAGTCTTTCAATTTCCTAACAAATGGGGCAATGCCATTCTTTCTGATGGAGGCATAGAATTCCATTGTGTATATATATACCACATTTTTTTGATCCATTCATCTACTGAGGGGCATCTGGGTTGATTCTATATCTTAGCTATGGTAAATAATGCTGCAATAAGCATAGTTTTGCTGGTAGGTTTAGTATGGTCTAGTTTGTGATCATTCAGGTAAATACCCAAAAGTGGGATTGCTGGGTCATAGGGGAGCTCTATGTGGAGTCTTTTGAGGAACCCCCGTAGTAATCAAAACAGCTTGGTACTAGCACAAGAACAGAGCTCAGAACCAATGGAATAGAATTGAAAACCCAGAAATTAACCCACAGACCTATAGCCATCTAAAATCTTTCATTAGGGAACTAAAAAAATAGAATGGAAGAAAGGCAGCATCCTTAGCAAAATTAGTTAATCACTTGTAGAAAACTAAAACTAGATCTTTATATATCACCCTGCACCAGAATCAACTCCAAATGGATCAAAGATCTCAGATTCAAAGCAGACACTCTGAAAACATTACAGCACGGAATAGGAGAAACCCTAGGTCTCCTTGGTACAGGCCAAAATTTTCTTAATAGAGACCCAGAAACACAACAAATCAAAAAAAGGTTGGACAAGTGGGATTGCATGCAATTGCAGAGCTTCTGCATGGCAAAGGACATAGCTAGCAAGATCAATAGAAAGCCCACAGATTGGGAGAAGATCTTCACTAGCCATACAATGGACAAGGGTCTCATATCTAAAATATACTTGGAACTCAAAAAATTAAATCCCCCAACAACAAATCCTCAAAGAAACAACTGCCCAATAAATAAGTGGGCTAAAGACTTAAAGAGAAACTTCTCTGGAAAGGAAATAAGAATGGCCAATAGACACATAAGAAATGCTCAATCTCTCTAACCATAAAAGAAATGCAAATCAAAACAACATTGAGATACCACCTCACCCCAGTTAGAATGGCTATAATCAAGAACTCTAACAACAACAGATGTTGGAGGGGATGTGGCCAGAAGGGAACCCTACTGCATTGTTGGTGGGAGTGTAAACCTATTTGTTCTTATAAATGAAAATGGCACTTTATTATAAGAATGTAATAATTTGGCCACTATATTAAGACAGGGCCAAAAGCAAAGTCTTGAGAATGCATTGAAATCAGAGCCTGTTGGAACTGGAACAGTATTTTTCCTCTTTTGCATATTGATTTTGCTTGTGTTTCTCCTCGGAACCTGGCTTTGACTTTCTCAGTTGTATGGCAGAATACACATGGCTTTACATTCAATCTTGACTCTCTTAAGAGAGTGGAAATACAAGTTAGAATCTCTTATTCCTGATACCAAACTCTGCGGGAAGCAATTCTGGTCCACCACGCCGTCTATTTCCCTTGGAATTTGAGAAACCCTTTAATAACTTCTTGCTCTCTGGCTTGGGAATAATGTCAATTTATGTATAATATACTTATTATAATAAAATATTGTGCAATGCAACCTGTAAAAGGCACAAATCTGTGGAAATTTATGTTAGAAAATGAAAAGCATAGAATTTAAAAGGTTTTGTGTTGAACGGGAAGCAGTATTACCTTATTAGTGCTTTTCTTTCACTGTAGGGGTTAGATTTTATGCTAGGATGGCACTATCTGCTGAAACAAACAGCCTCAAAATCCCAAAACACCCCAGAGGCTCCTTCCCTTTTGCCTGTCTGACTATTCCTTGTTCCTGGGGCCCACTTCTGTGGAGTGACACACGGACTCACGTTCTCTTCGTCTTGTGTGCCTGCCACACTCAGGTATATTAAGTTTGTGTAGAAAAACATGGGCTAAAAACAGAAAAGGCTTGGGCGGGACATGAGGGAAAAACTGGGAGGGAGCAAAGGAAGGGGCCACATGATCCAAAAAGAAATGTACTTACTATGTGACAGGAAGATGGAGGAGAATGGAAAGGTCTGGGTTGGACTCCAGCATCAACAGGCTAGGACTGTTTATTGCCAGCGAGAGGTGCAGACCTTCCCACGGGTATGGAGGTTGTGCAAGGGACTGGATTTGGGGTCTGGTTTTTGTGGTCTTAATAAGGAAAGAAGTAAAAATCAAGCTGTAGGGGCTAGGGGTGGGTACTTTTGATTAGGTCCAGAGTAGAATGTCCTGGTTGGGGTGATAGGGACTTTCAGCGGAACCCAGGTGGGCCTGGCCTGAGCACAGGTGGGAGTGGCCTGAGCACAGGTGGGAGTGGCCTGAGCACAGGTGGGAGTGGCCTGAGCACAGGTGGGAGTGGCCTGGACGCAGATGGGAGTGGCCTGAGCAGAGGTGGGAGTGGCCTGAACACAGGTGGGAGTGGTCTGCCTGCTGGCAATCAGGTGGGGGAATAAGGCAAGAGTCAATCCTTCAGTAACCCCTCTGTACATAACCTTTATAATAACAAGAAAAAGGAAGATCTCTAAAGGGGATACATCTTTTAATAATGTGTTGATTGAAAATTGCACCAATCCATTCTTCTCATCTCTTATCTCATGGATATATCTGGATGTAAGAGAAACTAAGGGCTGGGAAGGTGGCTCAGTGGCAGAGCACTAGCCTTGAGCCGAAGAGCTGAGGGACAGCGCCCAGGCCCAGAGTTCAGGCCCCATGACCGGACCCCTCCCCCGAAAAAAAAGAAATATATAGACTGGTCCAATAATCACTTATCAATGACAGCTGCATTCTGTGGAAGGCAACCATAAAATCTGGTGAACATAGAAAGATCTCTCAGGCTGGGCTGGGAAGGTGGCTCAGTGGTAGAGCACTTGCCTTGCATTCATGAGTCCCTGGATTTGATTCCTTAGCACCACATATGCAGAAAAAGCCAGAAGTGGCGCTGTGGCTGAAGTGGTAGAACGTTGGCCTTGAGTTTCAGGCCCCATAACCAACAAAAAACAAACGATCTTTCATATGATACTGCTTCTCATTTTCCTCTTTAATGTTATGCTGTGTTTTTCCATGTCAATAACAATTTGATTTAATAATATTAATGTTCTTTATTCTCCCACTCTTGTACTATGCCACAATTTATCTAAATGACTTCCTCTTCTCTGGTTTTCTACTTTTTTTTAACATTTTAATGATTTGAAATAATTGTCAAAATTTATCATTAACATATTGAGAAATAATATTTCCTCAATTTTCTTAAAAAATTAAGGCTAATAGCCATGGCATTACTAAACAAAAATTTTGTCTGTTTCTCCCTTGCCTGGAGCAATTACAAATTGTAGAAAAGATGGAAGAAAAACCAGAAAATTGCATGTGTAGTTTTAGCTGTGTGTCCCAATTAACAAAATTGTAAGATAAGTCTTTCTCCAGGTACTGAGGAACTGAATTCTTATTTAACTTTTTTTCATGAATGCAAGAATTTTATTGAAACAAATGTGCAATGAAACTTGTCAGAAGCTTAAAAGGGAAATTTGGCTATTTTCACTTCTACATTGTATTTCCTACAGGGATCTTAATTCCTAGCTCCCTGTAGAATTAAGAAGTAAAAGAATCATGAGGAATATTGGCAGGAAATTTGAATGTAGATTTCATATAATTTTGCATGAAACTCAATTTAGCTATCTTCTGTCCACTAGTCTATATACTAGAGGGTTCAGTTTATGGAATTACTCCTTGATTGACAGACTTAGATTAATAAATTATGGTAGCCAGAAAGGACTGAGATAGATTTCTCTTTCTTCCTTCTCCTACTAATTGGCTGTTCCTAGACACAGTGATTCTGGACACAACTGAAGTGTCCTTTTGTGGTCAATTCAATAATGTACCACTTTGTGTTTACATTCATTTTTTTCCCCCAGAGTGATTTCCTTCCTTGCTTTTGTTGCCTGGGGTTAAACCTAAGCTCTATTTCTCCTGAAGCTTTGCCTCAGGCCTTATTTTCCCCCCTCTAGGAAATCTGGGCTAAGTAGCTGTTCTGTGACTTTTCAAAACATTTGAAATAAGGTTTGTTTTTTTTTTTTCCACTTCTCCATGTATGTTACAGGATGCTTTAATGACTAGATCAGAGGGATTTAATTTCCTAGTGAATCAGAAGGAAATAGAATACGTCAAGCCAAAATTGAAGTTCAATTACCAGGTCCTTAACAATGTCCCTGCTATCCAGAAAGAAGACTTTTAAAAGATAATAAGCTGAGATCACTCTCCAAAGTCAGAAAAGGATATGCAACTCTGTCACCTAAGTCTCTGAAGCATGCCCTTTCCCAAGAATGTTTTCAACATATTTCAAATTAAGTACTGGTTAAGAACATACTCCTTGGGGTCAAGGATACAGGCTTTCACTCTCTCCTGATCTTAGAGATAAGAAGTCACTAAATCTTCCCCACTACCATTGTCATCTGCATTTTAATGGGCAACATTTTCTAGCTTGATTGTTGTGCAGGTTAAATTAGATGTGCATAAGTCATTTAAAATAGTTTCCAAGAAGAGGCGAAAATGTGATTGTCTTTAAATTGCTCCTCTTTTAAATTGCTTCCCAGTTCCCCCATTACTAAGAAAGGAGCAACACATTCTCCCCCAGTGTGCAGGAAAAGCTGAGAGTTTGGTAGCTTGGTTACAGAAAGGTTAGAGATCTTGGAGCCTTTGATGGAAGAAGGAAGAGGTAGAGGGTTCAAAGGAATGTGGCTTTTTCCCACCCCTTTCACTTTCCATCGTATTTTGCATATGGAGAAGCTAAGGCTTGTCCAAGAGGAAAGGTGAGAGAGAATCTCCTCTCTCAGTGTCATCATCATTTCCTCTTTGCTTCTTCTAGGACAGGTAAAACCCTTCAAAACAAAGCAAAATGAACAAACAAAACCAACAAGCTAAGCAATAGTCTTCTCTCCTCTTTTCAAAGGTAGCAAAATACTGATAGTGGTTCTAAGTAACACCATCTTGGCATCTTAGAAGATGGGGGCTTTCTGAGAACTCTAGAAGTGATAGAAGACATTCTTTAGATGTGTCCTGAAGCTCCAGAAAAGTCTTACTTCCCCTAAATAATTGGGATCCTCGTTGCCACTGGTTGTTCCCTTGGATAGTTTGCTCTGCCCATGTATAACACATTTGTTAGGTTTAATTTCTTACATTGGTTATGTGGGGGTTTGCTGTCATATGCTTTGTGCTAGTGGCATTCCATCCCGATTCAGCCTCTCAAGATATGGCTTCTCTGTTTCTCGTGACTAAATTCCCCTACAATAGTAGTAATATGTGGTAATTTGAACAATTGTTTTCATATTTGTTTGATTTTAGGTCTCATGTAACTCAAGAGTTGATGGTTGTGCATTATAATGAAAAGTTAATGGAAATCTAAAGGACTCAAGGTAGCAATCCTTAATAAAGAGAGGAAAATATATTATTTAAGGTATCGGAATACATTTAGGGCAACTTAGTACTTACATGATCATAGAGATAAAGATCAAATCTATTGCATTTTGATATCTTTTTTGTATAGAAATAAATGAAGATTGCCTAATGAAAACAACCATTTGTTCAGAACTTACTATAACCCAACAGTCTGCTATTATCATTTGGATTTGGTGAAAACTCAGCGGCCAGCAGGAGCTTGGGAGGGACTCATAATAAAAGACAGGAAAGTACTCCGGTATTCTTTGAAAATGTCACAGGGAAGCAGAAGAGGGACTCAGAGTAAATAATGGGCTTTCTTTGGTTGTTCCCATGTTGAAAGCAGAGGCAAAAATAGTTCTATCCATTGTAAAGTGGTTGTTGCTGAGTTTCTTGCTGAAGACATTATGAGTCAATTCTATTGTCAAAAATGGTGTACACATTGTTTATTTAGGGAGTTTCCCCTTTTTTCCCAAGAAAAGGGAAGCTTCTTTTTTTTGTCGGTTGTGGGGCTTGAACTCTGGGTTTAGGTGCTCTCCCTCAGGCTCTTCAGCTCAAGGGGAGTGCTCTACCGCTTGAGCCACAGAGCCACTTCCAGTTTTCTAACAGTTTATTGGAGATCAGAGTCCCATGGACTTTTCTGCCTGGGCTGGCTTTGAACTGCGATCCTCAGATCTCATCCTCCTAAGTAGCTAGGATTACAGGCGTGAGCCACCAGTGTGAGCCACCAGTGCCCGGCTAAGGGAGCTTCTTTTTAAAAAGAAAGGAACTTAGACTTATACTATGGACTTTCCCTTACTCTGTTTATTTTTATTTTTGAACTTATAATTTTAGAAAACATCAAATAAAACTATTACCTTATTTTTCCAGAAAAAGTTCTGGCCATAATCTTTGTTCTCTGTCTTTTGACCATTTTTGTCTTTATCATGTAAGAAATTGAGATAAAAGGGTTGTTAATCTTGATAATACACAGTGCCAATCTATTTTCTTTTTATGGAATCTGAGACCTTTCTTTGCTTCTTTATTTGTTAGTGAGAGTGAAGTTTCACTCTTTCTTTAATAAACTGTTTCTTCCTTTCAAAATGGCAGCTAAACTAGGGGATGGTCACTGTACTCCGGGATGAAAATAGAAAATACATGTTTTCTTTCAGATCATTTCTTGGCAACTGATTGTATTCTTGGCCAGCTTTCCCCCCTTTCTCTGGCGTGCAAAGACTTGTGAATGTGTGCATAGTCTTTGAGGGTTTGGTATTGACAAAAATCCACTAGTCAAAGTTCTTTATTCTGGTTTGCAGAGGCTTTTGAAGTAGATTTAAAGATGATTTCTACCATTGTTCCAGCCTAGATCACTAATATTCTACATAAGTTTATGGAGACAAAAGTGTTATTTTGCCTTGTTACTTCTTTGTGTGCATATGATCCTAGAATTCAAGAGAAGGAGTCCTGGCCAAATGCCAACTCAATTTCATCTCACTTTATTATTTCCTCAAAAGCAAACTAGATAACATTTTTTAACTCCCAATAAAGAAACTAATTTATGCAAATCCAAAACAGAATGCAAATAACCTAAGACCGACAACAGGAAAACTTTTAAAGGCCTTTTTTTTTTCTTTTTCTGAGCCTAGATGGGGTTTGAAGTGAGGGCCTTGTTCTCTCAACTTTTGCATTTCAGACTGGAGCTCTAATTACCATTTGAGCCACACATCACCTTCCAGCTTTTTGCTGATTAATTGGAGATATGAATCTGATAGACTTTTCTGCTTGGGCTGGCTTTGAACCTCAATCTCAGCCTCTGAAAAGTCTGAAATCCTCAGGAATAACCAAGATTACAGGTGTGAACCATCAGCCTATAGCTTCACAGGCAGTTTATAAATCCATTTGGGAATGTCATGTTCTTTATTTCTCTTTCTTGATTTTTAATCAAATTCACAATATTTTTAGTCATTAAGATTGGAAATATTTCTAATTCTTTGCAGTCTTTTGGCCTTTTTTTTTTCAATTTGGTTTTACTCTATTGCTGTTTTTCAGTCCACTGATGTTTTTATTCTGCATAGTTTAAATTGCTCAAAAAAAATTGCTCTTTATCCTGTCAAGGGATGTCCTATTTTGAGTGATATTGATTTTCAGATCATTTTAATCTATGGAAGTTCCATTTTGATTTGTGAAAATATTCATAATTGTACAAAATAATGGGTTGAATTGTGAAAATTTTTATAGATGTATAATTGTGAATTTCTTACCTACCTTCATTTTTAATTAAATACCTGTTCGTAGTTATAATGAGTCATGATTTCTGCCATGGCTGTGCTTTTGTCTACTGATGATGGGTTTCTTTTCTTGCTTCCTGGCATCTATGAAATATTTTGATTGGAGCCTGGCCCCCATGAGTCCTCTGCTAGTCTTTTGGCAGGTAATTTTGGCAATTAGATTACATTGGATATGTGTTCATGACTTTGAGACTTGCTTTAAAGTTTTCCAGTGTGAATGTGGAGTAGACGTGGCTCCTGGCATGATTAATCCATACTTCTAAGGTGTGGCTTTGAAGTCCTCACCAAATGGCCTGGCTGATCACCATAGCATCCTACCTCCTGGCTGGTTAGACTTTAAACAACTCCTTGTCTTCTGAGAGCTTTGAATTTTTTTTTTTGAAACCTTAGGGCATTTTTGCCTTGTGGAGTTCCACACCACGTGTGCATGTGTAGCCACGTATTCAGTAAAGACTTAAGAAATCCTTCTGTGGATTTCTAAAGCTGTGTTTCTGCACAGTTTCTCTTTTTGATATCTCTACCCCCTTGTTTCAAGCCACCAAAGCTTCCTTGAACTCCAACCTGTCGACCGACCTCCAGGATCCTGCCAGGCTCTCTTTGCATTCCCCAACTCTTTTGACTTAAGCAAGGAACTGGAGGAAGCCAGTTTTTCCTTTCTTTCATGGATTGCAGTTTCTGCTACCAATTACCCACTGTATGAAACCATTCGTTTCACATTTTATAGGGACTTGTGTCACAGTTAATAGTGGGAGATGAAGTTTTGTCCTTGCTCGTCCTATCTTGAGTACATTCATGGCACTCCAGTCTCATGATCTTTCAATGGCTTATCACTGCATCAGAAATAGATGTTAAAAACACAAAAAGAACACACACACACACACACACTTATCTTGGCTTGCATGGTCTCTCCTTCCTTCCCTCTCTAATTGCATTTCGAACATTCTCTTCCTCACTCCATTGCTTGTAAGCAGAACCCTGGTCCTTATTGTTCCCTGGCTACCTTAAGCTATCCCAAGGCTCTGCGAACTTGAACTTGGTGGAACACTTTCCTCCAGAGGCCTTCAAGACTTCCTTTTTCAATTGACTGAAGCCCCTGAGCTGAAGTTATTTGATCTTAGAGATCCTCCTATGAACTCATTATTTCAAACAGCCCTCCTTTTCCCCACTGGCTGAGTCCTTATTTTGCTGATGCTGTCTTTTTAAAGATGTTTTATCAGCTGATCATAGGTAATAACTCTATTTATTTAATATGTCTCTACCACTAGAATTCATATGGTTGGAGAAAGGAACTAGGGCTTATTATGTTTTTTTATTGTATTCCTTGTGTACATATGATAGTTCTACAAAAAAGTTTGGGGGGGCTGGATGCATGGCTTAAATGGTTACGGTACATAGTAAGTGCAAGGCCATGAGTTCAAGCCTCAGTCCTACACGCACTCGCCCACCCCTACCCACACACACACCACACTGAACAGCAACAGCAACAAAAAAGACCAAGTTTTTTTGAGATGTCCCTGGCACTGTTTTCTATTAATACTCCGAGTAAGTCACCTAAAGTATAATATATAAATTAAACAGAAAATTTTCTTAGCCTATCATAACATTAAATGCTTTAAAGTACTTTTTTCTTCTTTTTTTTTTAATTGTGAAAATACCATACAGAGGGTTTACAATTACATGGGCAAGATAATGAATGCATTTCTTATTAAGCATTGTTGCCTCCTCCTTCCCATCTGTTCCCACGTCCTAACCCCTTCCAGTCCCACCACCATCCTTGGCCAAAGTTATAAAGTTCATTTTTCGACGCAATGGGTCCACCTGTATCCCTATTTAAATTATTTGTTTTTTCCCTTCACCTCCACAAAATTAGACCAACATGAAATACAATGAAAGCAGGGGTTATACCGTGGGGGAGGGACATACAAAGCAATAAAGAAATTTCTTATGAATATGTCAGAAACAATCGCAAGAAAGAAAAAACATTTGAATCCGTATCTTGGTGTTCATTTCACCTAACATCAACTATACTGACCTTTTCTGCTTGTCTCAGACATATACTAGTTATTACAAATAAGGGAAACCATGGGACCTATGTTTCTTTGGGCCTGGCTTACTTCACTTAATATAATTTTTTGTACCTAATGTTTTTCTTAGGTCAAGACCATATTTGTGTGTGTGTGTGTGTGTGTGTGTGTGTGTGTGTGTATGGGCACTTGTGCACATGCTCACCAATACCGGGACTTGACCCCAGGGCCTGGGTGCTCTACCACTTAACCTGAACTTCTGGCTTCTTGCTGGTTACTTGGAGATAAGCATCTCTCTGATTCCTACCCCCCCCATCCCCATGGCAACAAACTGGGATCTTCAGGTCTCACCTCTTGAATTGCTATGATGATAGGTGTATGCTACTAGCACCTGGCAAGACCCTATGGTCTTAAATTCTGTGTGAGCTTTATCATAAACTCATTGATCTTCCTCCTTCTAATTATACTAGATGGGCAATAGCTAACGGTCACTGATCAGCAAGCTGTATGTTCTAGAAGGTGTGCTAGCAAACACTACCCATCCTGCCTCAGCCACCCTCAGGTCCTTGTATCCTCATCTGATTTTAAGCACTGCTGAAAAATCGCACATGAAGTCTACTCATCTGCAGAGGTGTGAGCAAACTTTTGCGATGTAAGAGTGAATACTCAGTACAAAATGCAAGCACCTGTCCCTCTATTTACCACAAACACTCAGGTCTCCTTACATTCTAACTTCCCCCGGAAGCTCTGGTGCATGGTGTTCTCAGCTTGTACTCTCATTTTCCTTATTTTTTTAAATTTTATTTTTCTCCGTTCCTAGCTTATTCAAATAAGGCCACCTAAAAAAGCAGTTACATATGAGCACTTATCTAATCTGGCGTGTTTGTCAGGCTAGTAATAGAGTCATAGAGTCTTAACAAACATCCTCAAATCTCAGTGGTTTAATATATGAAATGGATTTCTTCCCAAGGTTACATGTGTATCACAGATCAGTAGATTTGGGGGTTTGGGGGGCGGGGGGGGTGGGCTTTCTACATACCATTCTGGGACCTGGTCTGATTCTATCAGTCAGAGGACCAGTAAGAAACAGATGGCTTACTTCAATTAGTGCAAGTCAAGGAATGTTTCATCACATGCAATTCACTAAGGTGTCAGCAGAGTGGAAGGGACCCTAAGAGATGGGGAAGTATGACATACACCTGGCTTCACTGGAGTATTACATTTCTTGGATGGCAAAGTGAATAGACCTGGATCAAACAAGCACAGGCTGTGCTGTTCCTCTGCCTGGTGATTGTGCTCATATTTTATGGGCCTCAGCTTGTTATATGGACCCTCTGAGAGGGAAAGGCCCCAGAACACACATGTCCAACTCCTATGGTCTTATTTCATGCAGTTTTTCTACATGCACCTCGTTGGCAAATGGCAATATGAATTATCTTCCAGGGTGGCTAAATGTATTGCAAAAAAAAAATGATGCTTTTTTTTTTTTGAAAAATACTTACCAACTTTTTGAACTTTTATCAGTCTCAAAAGTTAGGTGTCTTTAACTGTCAAGTTATCATCATCTCTATTTTTGATCAGTATAATTTTTGAATGTTTGATTGGTGTCATAACTGAACAAGGCAGACAGGATTCTGGGTAACATTAATAATTAAATATGGTAAATGAAAGGATTTTTATAAAGTAACTTTCTTTTTACACGATCAAAGTGACAACTTGTTGGCAGATGACTGTTACATGCCCTCCAATCTGGTGAAATGAGTTTTTTTTTGAAGGGAAAAAGCATATCAAATCATCCCGTGTCAAATTATATGCATTCAATATTTGATATTTTATTCATTAACATATTGCTCTGGAAAACATGAGCCATGTTTTTCTTCCTTTTGAAAACGAAATAAAGATAATAGCAAGTGCTCCGTTTGAGTAGGTTAGCTAGTGCTGTCAGAAAGAACGACCTTAAAACAGCCAATCAAGTTGATATGGCTTATTTCTTGTTTACATCTGTGACTGCACAGCATAGCTGATGAACTTAGCTGCATGCCATCCTCAGTGAAACACCCAGTGTGAACTGAATTCACTGTCTGACGGTGCGCCTATGATTGGAGAGACAGAGACCCTAACTAAGTACATGGAACTGAACATTAACTACTAGTGTTTCCATCTACAAGTTAGACATTTCATTTCTATTCGGAGTTCATTGGCCAATGGAAGTCATCTGGCCAGTTGACTTCAAAACAGAACTTAAGGAAATGAAATCCTACTATTTCACCGGAAGAACTAAAAGGGCCTAATTCAAAGAAGCAGAGACTAGGATAATTTCTAGGAGCCAAGGAGCAGGGAAATGAGAAGTAGCCCATCCGTGGTCTCGGTTACTTACCGTGAATAAACCCTAGAGATCATCAGTACCACCTCATGTCTCTAGTGAACAATACAGTTCACAGTTTTGAGGACAAATCAAGATTCAAAACTACCACACCAACTAAGGAAACTTATTTGAAAAGTATATGAATATATGTAAAAAAGACTGAAATTGCAAAAATTTAAAAATTCATTTAGGTGCTGAAATTCCTCTTTAACACATAGTTAATATAGTTACTATATATACATATACATATCTATCCTAAAATAAATTTATCTAATAAATTACATATTAAAATGTCCCAGTGCTTGTTTTACCCCATGTATATTTCTAAAATAGATTTATTTCTCTAACAAATTACACATTAAAAACACTCCAGTGCATAATTATTTACTCTTGTGAAAAAATTACATTATTGTGTTAAGAGGCTTACTTGCATTTATAATCTTGCATGTTTGTTCCCCGGTTTTGTGTTTTCTATGCTTACTAGATCTCTGATTCAGTGTCTGTCTTGTATTTTGGAAAATTGTCAGCTAGCATAACATGTTTCATCTGCTCCATTCTCTCTTCCCTCTCCTTCTGTTATTTTAATTATTTGTTGGCTATACTACTAACCTTGTTCTATAATTCTTGTGCGACTTTTTTTTAGGCTTTTGAAAATGTTACTATTGTTCTTTTCTCATTTATGAATTCTTTTCTTGGCTATAGAAGACATTATGAGGAATTTAGATATTGTTTATTTCTACTTTGGGGGGGGGGCGATCATGGGGCTTGAATTTAAGGCTTGGGCGCTTTATCCCTAAGCTCTTTTACTCAAGGCTAGTGCTAGACACTTTGAGCCACAGTGCCTCTTCTGATTCACTATAGTTTTTGTATTTATTTGCTTTTTCGCCTTACAAGAAAGGAAGGCAATATAAGCATGAAGCAAGAGAAATGCCCTTCTGCTCTTCTGCTGTATGAGAGAAGGTCTGGGAAGATATTTTATCCCTGGAGAGTTGGCCTTTATGGAGAAGAGTGTAGACATGTGTCACAGGATTGGGATTTTTGCTCTCTTGTCAGTCATGAGGTTATTTATTTCAGATCTTCACAGTGAGAAACTGGTGAGGATACTTGAGATAAAGTCTATGAAAGTCTTTTTTATTTTCCTTACAAAGCTGAAGCCCAGTTCTTTCTCACAGTCTCCAGAAGTTTGACTAAATTACCATGAAAACGTTCCTCTAAGTTTATGGCTTCGATTGCTTGTGTTCCAGGCAAACAAATACCAACCCTGTCTTTTTGGATTTTCCAAAAATTTAGGGCTGGTATTTATACCTGCAAAGTCAGAGTTCTGATAAGCCCAAGCAAACATATTGAATTTAAAGTTTGTTCTGCTTTTCCTTATTGAAAATTTCTACAATATTTGTGTGTTGGAGCTAAGCACTCCAAACTCGGTTTTAACTATTTGAGCAAGATATGGAACAGTAAGCAAGCTCTTTTTAGTTTAGATGTCTCTAGATACTTTTGTGGTATCTATGGTCTGCATTGTTAATGTGTTTGGATTATACCTAAGACCCTGATTTCCAATAACGTGTAAACAAAATATAAAACTATGTATTTAATGGAAACAAGATTGCAAAATATTAGTAAGTCTGAAATGTATGAAGTCTATCTATTTTTAAATCTTGGGCATATTTGCCCTACTTTAAGATTTAATAACAAATCATTATTTAATGAAATTTTGTATTGTGAATTCAAAAGAATGTTTTTATATCAAATATATATATGTGAATAGCATGTGCTACTATAATTCTTCCTAATTCCTTGGTAAGTTTTAAAAGATAACTCACTTTTCCAGAATACAGATGTTACTCTTCGGATAGATTTTAACTTTCTTCATGTTTTCTTTCCTATTCTAATAATTCTTACAGCAAAGTAAACTAGTAAATAAGAATATTATATTTTTCAGAACTGAAGTTTACTATACTGTTAGTTATTCTTGTCTTCTTACCATTCTAGATTATTCAGAGAGACCTCATAATATGTTGCTAATATTTATATTGCAAAGAAAAAAATAGTCCAATTAAGCTCTGAGTCACTATATCCAACCTTAAATAATTTTTGGTGGGGATATAGTTTGTGTCAGTGAAAAGCTTGTCACTTTATATTTGTATATACCTTAAAAATTGAAGACATTCATTACTAATATAATTAAATTTTATTAATATTGATCATTTGATTATACTTCATTCTTTTGGAAAGTTACTAGAAATAGAGCCCTACATGAAATTGGTAAAATAAAAATAGTGGGTATAGTTATAGTTACTCAGAGCTGACTGTACAATCTTACAATTTTTCTGAGTCCTCTCAAAATATTGATGAACTGTGGTGTTGATAACGTAAGATGCATCTTCAAAATCAAATGCCAGTTCTGTGATTTCTTTCCTCTACACCCCAGATAGTTCACAAATTTGATTTGTTGCCATTTGATTCACTCTCTTAATCAAAAATATCCATGCTTTCTTCTAGGTCTTGGAGTTCTCAGGATTCTAAGTCAGTTGTTCTGACGAAGAAGTTACTAACAGTATTTTTTTAAGCCAGGAGGGGTTGCCTTATGAAAATTTGTTAAAGACTCATTGAACTTGACTTGCATTTATCTCAATTGATCGATTGCACTAACACCAGCAATTTTCACATTTGTTACAATACACACTGAAAAGAAAAATAGCTAAGCATATAAATTAGTTCATATTTGCTCTAACAGCAAACATGAAAGGGAGTACATTAAAGCTAATCATCCTTCTATTACCTTGTCATTGCTGCATTTTTACTGATGCATGATGTGAAATGAAAAACAGAGCTATGGGAACAGGGGTATGATGGGAGGAAGCAGTAACTGGCTTGTCTCTCCTGTCTGCTAAAGCATCCTGACATTGTGGCTGTGCATATTGAGTACTGAATTATGGGATTTGGGCATTTTTTATAAATAACGAATAACATAACCTGGCATCTTGGAGTTCCTGAAAAGTTGGACATTTACCTGTTATTAGATTTGAAGAGTGTTGCTTCTATGAAAATGAGAAATTTACTCAAAATAATTTATATAATGAAATATAATCACCTTGATATATGGAAAAGTTACTGAGAGAATTTCATTTAAGATTGCAAAGGCAATGTATTGTTTTGGTTTGTTTGATTGAAGAGCTGGTGTTTGAACTCAGAGCTTTATGTTTGCTTGACTGTTACTCTACCACTACCCCCATCCTGACTTCTTGCTGGCTATTTTGGAGATGGATTCTATCAAATTTTTCTGCATGGAGTGACCTTGAACTACAGTTCTCTAGATCTCAGCCTCTTCAATAGGTAAATTCACACTAGTAAGCCATTGGCACTTAAATGAATGTGGTTAAGTTTTGGATATACCACATAATCTATCCTCTCTTGCACAACCTGTTATTTAAAAAAATCTATGGAATATGCCTTTTTCTATTTTTTTCATAATAACCTATTCCTTCAGGAAAAGATTGCTACACTAAAGGTATCCATACCTTGTTGGGTCTTCCTCTGTCCCACAAAAGACGATGGGGTCCGAGGAAAGGTAAGTGTGGCACAATCGTCCTTTCCCCAGGCTCCCTCAGCCCGGGAGACAATCAGACGTAGCGGGGAGCCAAGTCAAGCAGGTAGAAAACTCGTTTATTAACAGAGCAGGCCCTTTTTAAAGCAAAAAGGAGCGGGTGGCATGGCAGGGGAGGAAAAGGAACCAATCACTGTCAAGGTCACACCCTATCACGCACCTAGGCTTACACCGGAAGGTTACACACTGAACTAAGGCAAATTAGGCTCTGCCCACTCTACTCCCTCTCAGCCCATCTTTGCTGCCCATGTGCTCTGCAATACCTTTTGTATAAATACAAGTGAATGGTGACCTATTTGTGACTAATCTTTTTAATTAATTAAATTTAAAATAATTTCACTGAAGTATCCTGGTGACAAAACTTTGGCGCTAGAGCCCACACCTGCTCATTTGGATAAGGTTAAATTAGTATGACAATTTAACAAAGGAGGAATACAAAGACTCTTGGAATGGAGATCTCTCCACATGTCAGGCATAATTGTAACCTATCTAAGCATGGAACCCCTTTGCCCCGAGATTCCAAAGTTAAACTAGTACTGAAATTATTCTTTAAAGGATATGTTTTCACTACACCTGCAGTGCTTAATACTTACCGTTCTTCTACTATCTTACACGAGTCTTATATACCCCATTCTTGAAGATCTTACACTAGTAATCTATGCACTTATTTTTCAAGGAGAGTTTGCAGATGCTCTAAATAGTTCATTCAATTGAAAATATAATTGGCAAGGTACCAATCAATGAAATTTGGTTTCACTATTGTGCTTAGAAAATAAGCCCAAACTTACATGCTACATTTTAAGATCTAGGGAAGTAGGCATTAGGAAGGGACCCAAGTAGAAGAGGAAGAGTGCGAATGCCAAGGTATTGGACTCGGGAAGGGCTGTATTAGTTACTGTGACTTTACAATGGTTGGGGAAGAGCTTGCTGCAAAGATAAATGTGATCAAGGATATGAGGAGATATGCTATCCAAGTATTAGGGAAAAAGTGTTCTGCACAGAGATAATAACAAATGCAGTGGATCAGGGAAAGATTGTGTCTGTTCTGTTTGAGGGACATCATCACAGAAGGCATAAGGAACAAGAGGAGATTCAAGTACATATCTAGCAGCTGTACCCTAAAGACACTGAAGGTAAAATGGGGAGTCATTGGCATGTTCTGATTAGAACAGGCATATTGACAGCGCTTTAGATGAGATCCCTTGGTTACACTGTTGGTGCGAGAGCGAGGGTAGAGGAATTTGTAGGAATTGGCAAATCTACTGGTGGTTGTTATTGTAAAGATGAAAGAGGTTGTTGCAATTAAATGGTAAGGGCCAGAATCTAACTATATTTTGAAGACATAGTCAACAAAATTTGTACATGTGAGCATTCTGGAAAATATATTTCTTTATAACCATGAATAGAAAAATGAAGATCATCATCATCTAACTCACATGAAAATAAGGTAAATATAAAAAAAGATAGAAAAATACCAAACATACTATATCCAATTAGTAGAATATCTCAGCAAGTCTGTGTTCTTGGGTGCTAGCTTTGTGCTGTAAACGCAGGTGTTTCTGATTAAACAAGTGATAGGATGGCATTTAGAACATGCTAGCAATAACTGGAATATTCTCATATATTCAAAAGGAGTAGAAAATGGATTAAGAAGAAAATGACTTCCTCAACATATGACTTTATTTTGTGATATGCTCCTACCTGAAATTATTTAAGTGGTACTAGTTCTCATCTAGGTGACTGTCCATTTCATCTGCATGTGTAACCTCAGACTGGTCCACGTGTCCCTTCTTATAAATCCTACACAGATTCTATAAATCATTTCTTTCTGTCCCTTCTCCTGGCCTTCTTGTTGTTCATTTAAGCAGATTTACTGTCTACCCTTATGTTTCTAAATAGTTCTTAAATTGTTTACCCTGATATTCTAGCCATTTGCAATGAAAACATTATTTTAAAAGTGGTTTTACAAATATTCTACTCATTCAGGTCTCAAGTGGCTGTTTCTTTTCTCCTACATGCTGGTGTCAGGCTTCTTTTTACTGGTATTGCATCATTATGGTAAAAGGTTCAAAGATACCAAGACATCCCCAGTGACTTGTGGTGCTTTGTCAGGGCTGGTCTTTTATCAGATCACTGTGGAGTCGCTGGACTTCTCATGGAGTGCCTCAGGGTGTCAAGAGGAAGTTTTCTAGCTGAGGGGTTGAGTGGCCTTTGATAACCTAGCCTGACACTGTCCAACAATCACTGTAGCTGGATTCAAAAAGAGGATTCTTAGTTCATTTCTGATTGGAAAGTACATGAACGAAATGTGTATCAGTTGTAAAACTATTCATTCACCTCTGGAGGTATGTGGACTTCCTACAGTGTGAAAATGTTATTGTATAACTGTAATGATACCATGATAAAAACAAAATATGAAATATCTATAAAAATAAAATACAGTTGTCTCTCCTCAATTGAGGATAGAAAAATTGGAATCAAACCTATCAGTTGTCTTTTGCTTTAAAAGTGTGACACCTGAAATGTCATGGTTCTGAGTTTTTTTTTGTTTGTTTGTTTATCTAGATGACCTGAATTCCAGGTAATCTTAAATAATAAGGTGGAAAACCAAGCTGTATAAAAGGAAGCCATCAGAATGTCACATTGTCCACATTGCCTTGTGCAGCTATCCAAGGCTACTGTGACTGGGATTTTGTCACAATTTACTCATCAACTACTTCAGGACTTGCTGCTGGGGTTCTGCTCTGCTCAGCCCTGGGGCACAAAGCAAGAAACGTTAACTACTTGTGAGTTTAGGCGACTCATCCTAGAAACATTTATATAGATTTTGTATCCCAGCCTTGTTTAATGTTTGTGGATAATGGAGTAATAATTGGACTCAAAAGGAAGGAAACACAATTACTCGTTCTATCATTTGCATTTTTATGGAGAGAGTAAGGAGAGTAGTTCTGTCTCTGGAATCAGGAAAGCAGACCATCAAATTATTATTATCAGAGATCTGATTATTATCAGTGTTTTGAGGAGAAAGTTATATAACCTGCCTTTCATTTAGCTCTTCAGTAAAAAGCATGAACTTGGTGATGTCGTTGGTTAATAAAATGGTATTAGGTATGTATTGAGAATGAGCAACAAAGGTGTGTCTAGCCTGGCAGTGTTACTTGGCTTTGGTGTTGCCACCATAGCCAGATAGTTATAGGCCTTACACTTCCGCTCTTGAACATAGACAGTTTCATATTGTGTCACCATCACACCAGGCCACCCCAGTGTGATGAGGGAACTATTCCTGCTTTCTGACATCACCTAACCCAGAGCCAAGACCCCGTACTTGAACTGACCTCCAGCCTATCCAGAGCCCAAGCTCTAAAATAATCCTTTCTGATAGTTTTTGTTGTTGTTAGGTATTTCATAGTTTCCCAAGATGTATACTTTCTGTTGCTTGAGTAATGAACTTTGAGTTCTTGGACACAGGTGCCTGCCTGGAAGTTTTAGGCTGGAGGGTGGCAATCATAGCTTGAAGGGATCTAAAAGTCTCTTGTTGTTAAGATTTTTTGTTGTTATTAAAATAAGTTTTTTATTGTAAAAATACTGTGCATGAGCAAGGTAATGAGTACATTCCTTAACAAGCATTGTTGCCTCCTCCATTGTTTTTCCCCTATTATTCCTTCCTTCCCATCTCCACAACTACACTCCCCTCCTCCCTGCCTAAATTGTAAAGGTTGTTTTTCGACATAGCATCTGATATATCTCATTGTTGCAATGGGTCCACCTGTATCACTATTTAAACAATTTTTTCCCTTCCCCTCCCCAAATTATACCAACATCAAATTCAGTGAAAACAGGGGTTATGCCATGGGGGAGGGACATACAAAGCAACAAAAAAAATCATGTGGTACCTTATAAATATTTTAGAAACAATAGCAAGAAAGAAAAAACTACTTGTGTCCTTATCTTGGGGTTCATTTCACTTAACATCATCTTATCTGAACTTTTCTGCTTGTCTCAGACATATACTAGTTATTGCAAATAAGGGAAACCATGGGACCTATGTTTCTTTGGGCCTGGCTTACTTCACTTCATAAAATTTCTTCAAAGTCTTTCCTTTTTTTTTTGGTTAGTTTTAAGACAGACTCATTATGAAGCCATGCCTGGTCTTATGAACCTGCTGCTTTACTCCCTTACCTCTCAAGAGCTGGGATTATAAGAGTTTGCCACCTACCATCATAAATGGTAGCATTCTATGGAGCAAATATAATTCCATGCTAGCTAACACTCTTGTTAGAATAGTTATTAGTATAATTAATAGTAAGTTTCCCTCTACTTTTCTGGCCTCAAGAATGTACTACTCAGGAATTATGGATGTGCTATACATGCACATGCATAAAGAAACTTCTAGAGTATGATACTTGAATAAGATACTACAAGCAGGAAAGCACGTCTTAGAACAGAAAACCTGAGGAATGGAGGAGGGAATATCAGACATGGAATACAAATAAATCGTGCGATACAGGGAGCAGACATATGCATTCATGATGTTTTCTAAAGCAAAACTTCAAGCCAAGAGGTTTCAGCAAATATATTAAGGATGCTCATTGTGAATGTATAGCAAATAACTCCATAGACAAAATAATAGGTTTGGTTCTTTTTTTCTATGAACAAAGTCTGAATTAAAAATATATGGTAATTTATTTTTGGATAATTTAAAGGCAGTTCAAAGTCAATGGCAATTTGTCTTATTATATGATCAGTATTATTTGTGTAATCATTAATTCATGCACTTTGAATTTTCTAATACTCATGTGGCTTTAAAGGTACAATAAAATCGGTGCCAGTGGCTCACCCCTGTAATCCTAGCTACTCAGGAGGCTGAGATTTGAGGATCGCGGTTCAAAGCCAGCCCAGGCAGGAAAGTCTGTGAAACTCTTATCTCCAATAAACCACCAGAAAACTGGAAGTGGCGCTGTAGCTCAAGTGGTAGAGTGCTAGCCTTGAGCTAAAGAGCTAAGGGACAGTGCCCAGGCTCAGAGTTCAAGCCCCACGACTGGAGTGGGGGGGGGCGGGGGGAGGAAGGTATACTAAAAGAGCAACATTGAGTTACATGGAAAAGATCAGTCAGTACATTCTCAGTTGGGATATTGCAGTGAATGGGCTAGTTTGGATAGTTAGATGAATTTCAAAGTGTTTTGGGTGGGGGGATTAAACCATCTGAAACCTGTTCACCTTTACTCAGTGTGTATGACGGCACTGTCAGCACATTTTTAATAAAAGTTAAAATATTTTCAAATGAGTACTTCTTTGAAGATAAGGCATCCTTTCTAAATACTAGTGCCAGGGTATCATAGGTTGAAAGTTCGGATGCACAGCTTTAAAAACTCCCCCATTTGATTTAAACACAATCACTTCCAAATCCTTTGTCACTGAATTTGTGGAAAAAATATTAGCTTGAACTTTAACTTGAAAAATATTGGTTGAATATTTAACCCTATCTCACTTGAACTTGCTATGGATTCAGCAAGTTCATTAAACCCCTGGCATCTGAGATTTCTTAGCTAAAATATCACAATTGTAACTTTTAACTGGTATGCATGATGATCATTCAAAGTGAGATGAAAGGAAGCTGTATGCTTGTGACTTGACAGTGTTTTAATAAAGGGTAAATGTATTCCTGTAATAAGTATGTGAGATTCCAAGATTAAGCTGTAGCTACTTTAAACTGTAGAAATCCATATCTCTACTTCATTCTAGTATCTGTTACATTCTTTTACTTTCCTTCTCCCTCCACCCCCCAGCAATCCTGGAGGGCACTGTCCCTGAGCTTTTGTGCTCATGGCTAGTGCTCTACCATTTTGAGCCACAGTTCCATTTCTGCTGGTTTTAATTTAAATTTTATTTTCGTGTAAAGATGTGTGCAGAGAGGTTACATTTGTATCAGTCAGGTAATGAGTACATTTCTTGTCAGGCATTGTTACCTCCTCCTTTGTTTTTCTCCCACTATCCCTTCTGGTGTTTTTGTTGTTTTTGTTTGTTTGTTTTATGTAGTTAATTGCAGATAAGAATCTCACAGACTTTCCTGCCTAGGGAGGCTTTGAACTGCAATCCTCAGATCTTCGCCTACTGAGTAATTAGGATTTGAGGCATAAGCCACTGGCACCTGGCTGTTATATTACTGAATGGAATGATTGTCATTTAACAGGGTCCTAAATAAGATTCAGGTTATCCTCAGAATTCTGGAGATATTGAATCAGAATATCTTCTCCCAGGCTGTTAAGGCCTTCCAGTGACACAGGATGCTTCTTGGTTTCAGGTAGAGTCTCTACAGGACCAGACTTTAGTTTACTGAAAGATTTAGATAATCAATCTATGGGGTTTCTTTTAAGTGCACATAAGTTTTAGGGGCATTTATGAATCATAATGCTATACCCACAGTCTATTGGTGAATATTGCTCTATTATTTTAAGAGTTTCTTCACCTCTCTGGCCTTCATTTTTCATATTAGCAATCTTTCTTCACAATTCTGAGCATAGTTCTTCTTTACCAAATGATAGCACAAACGAATACCTGGCGCAGGATCCACAGGTCAATAATTTGTGCAAAGTCCAATAAAATAAACATCTTGGGTAAAAATTTCAATCCTTGGAAGTTGTTTAGAAGGCTTTCACATGGATGAGGGTGAATGGTGAGCTGCTTGGGGAATCCGGTCTCTCAGTAGCTACTTCCCTGTTTTCAAAACAAATGTATAGAATGGACCTTTAAGCTTCTTCATATAATCCTAATAAAAAAAAGGCAAAAGTGCTCCCTTGTCTCACTCAACAAATAGAAGGTGTCTAACACCACTCAGTTTGACATGCCAGTGTAGAATGTGAATTTTTTTGCTCTTTCCTCCCCTAGACTAATTTTATTCTTGTGAAACATCTGCTTAGCTTTTAATCTCCAGGACTAACAGGCCATTATTCATTTGTTTATGGACAAAAATGTCTCACATCAGTGTACATACCTCCTATAATATTGTTCTCTCAACTGAATGACTCTTCAACAAAGCAGTAATGAGTAGGATGTGTGACTTCAGCTAATCTTGTTTATTGTTTGAGGGCCATGCCAATTGTTTCAGTTTATTAAGATTTCTGGCAGGAAAGCAGAACTTGTAGCTTTCCAACTCCAAATGCTTACATTCTTAAGAATCTTGGTAGGCATATTTTAAATACAATCCCCTGAAGCTACAGATTTCTGTATTCCATACCAGTTTTTATTTAGAGCTTTAATTTGCTTTTGGAAATTGTCTGCAAAACATAACATTTGGCCACTAGCCTGTTGGAACCAAAGGCCTGTGTGCTCTGACCAGTCCCTCCTCTAAGAACAAACTTAATAAAGAAAGCAATTTAGTTTGTATACTCATTCTCTACAAAATGTTATAGACATATTTTATCCAAAGACGTTTAGGTAGTTCTGATACCTTGTGACTCCTTTTAAAAACAAAACAATAGGGACACAAGTGGTTTTTTTCTTGCTTGCTATTGTTTTTAATGTATTTGTAATGTACTATGTGATTTGTTTCTTCTGTATGTTCCTCCTCCACGGTATAACCCCTGTTTCCACTGTATTTGATGTCGGTGCCCTGCATCTTGTATATATGTTTTTTTTCTAATTTGGAGAGGGGAAGGGAAATAACAAAATGCTGAAATAAGGATACAAGTTAAGCCATTATAACAATGAGATGTAGAAGACACTATGTTGAAAATGAACTTTACACCTTGTGTGGGGGTGAGGAGTTGGGGAGGTGGGGAAAGAAGGAATGGTAGGGAAAAAACAAAGGAGGAGGTAACAGTGCTCGATAGGAAATGTACTCATTACCTTCCTCATGTAACTATAACCCCTCTGTACAGTATTTTTACAATAAAACACGCACACACACACACACGCACGCACACACACACACACACATACATATGTATATATACAAAACAAAAACCCTCCTTTTTCATCCAGCCACCAGTGACTCACATTTGTAATCCTAGCTACTCAAGAAGCTGAGATCTGAGCAGGGTGGATCAAAACCAGCCCAGGCAAGAAAGTTCATGAGAATCTTGCCAAACATGGAGCTATGGCTCAAGTGATAGAGTGCTAGCCTTGAATAAAAAAGCTCTATGACAGCACCCATGCCTGAGTTCAAGTCCCAGGACCAGCACACAAACAATAACTGTCTTTTTCTTTTAAAGACTAAGGTTGGTTCAAGTTGTTATCTTAAAAAAATAAAATGCATTGATTGGAATGACACTAGAAAAAAACAAATAAAATGACTGTATTCTAGTACTTTTAGTAGAAAAACTAGCAACGTGGGTGCACTGATTAATTATTCAGTGAATCTCTTTAAACCTCTCAATTGGGGGGAAGCAATAAAAGGCTAATGTTCAAATCAAGTCCTTTCTATTCCTACTTATAAAAAGCACAGAATAATTGTGATACTTAAATATTCTATATCTTCGTATTTTCTTTGATTTGTTAACAAAAGAAACACATTACTAAGCAAGCATTTATTTATAATAATAGCAGAAGTTGCCATCCAACCATGAGACCAAAATGTAGGAAGTACTGGTGACAGGTGTTTCAGACTGGACGATCACCAGTTAGATTAAAATAGGACTCAGTCATCAAACAATGGATAACTCTTTAAAAAAAAACAACAAGCATATGACATCAATGGTCAGTGTGAGTAAAGAAATGTTCATAGAAGCATGAAAGCTTTTGGCTTCATAAACAGAAGTCTTTCAACAAATGAATGAAGTTATTCGGATGCTTGTCAGTACCAATGTGTGATTGGCTCCAGCAATGGTGTCTGAAATCAAACAGGGGCATTATTCCCTGGAGTGTGCAGTCTACACTGTTGAGGAATAAGGACAAAATAATAGGATCCGGAGAGAAGGGTAAAATATAACACACATTCTTGATATAGCATTAATACCAATAACAAACAACTGCCAGCACCTGAGATCATGAATGAAACACCTGTAAACTGAGCTTCTTGGGCGACAAAGATCAGGAGAATCACTATTCCAGGCCAACCTTAGCAAAAAGTTAGTAAGACCCGATCTCAACATGACAGGAGAGATATAATTGCACATGCTTCTAGCCAAAGCTATGTTGAAGGTCTAGGTAGGAAGATCTTGTCTAAGCCTATTCTTGGTCAAAAAGTGAGACCTGCAAAATAAACTTTTAAACAAGTGGAAGAGGCAGGCATGTTGCCCAAGCAGTCTAGCACATGCCTAGGAACTATGCGGCCCTGAGTTCAAACCCTAATATTGCCAAAAGAACAAAAAGTAAGAGTCTGAATTTAATATTTGCTTAATCTTTAAACTTATGTCAGAGCCTGGCATAGAAATCAGAAGTGAAGGTGAGAAACACAACTCTGCTCTTAAAATGCAAATAGGTATGTTGATGGAGACCATCTCTATACAAAACACCATTTGATACTTACCTATTTAAATAAATGATTCACACATTATAGAGGCCGATCAAAATCATCTGCTTTTCCCAGGTGCGCCTTCTAGTTCAGTTCTTTTGATCATTGACTCGAAAAGCCAACGAGAAATGCTTCGTGCTGAAAACCTGCATGAGCCTCAGTAGCTCTAGGAAAAAGAGAAGATTGTGTGCAAGGCCATTCAGAGGAAGGCCTACCTGTTTGTGTGGTTTATAACCCATCCTAAGCGAAGAGAAGGCAGCTCTTTGGAGGTTTTAACAGATGCTTTGCTTTGTGTATAAAACACTGCACACCTCTGCTCCCTTTAGACAAGAAGCTGATTAGATCCTAGTCTGGAAAGCTCAGAAACCTAGAGAGTAATATCAGTGGTTTCCAAGTCTTTGGTGCAAGAACAAAAACAAAATGAAGGCACAGCCGGGCCCAGAAGGAGTTTGGCAAATTAATGAATGATGGCCCCCTTCCATCTTCTGATATTCAATGGAGGCACAGCAGATGGGCAGGGGCTCCATGGGAAAAATGAATTATGCACATCAGACTGTTGTTACATTTCTCACAATCATATTTTCATCACTTCACCTGTTGTCTGTCTGGGGCTGATTAGTTATGCTCCTCATTTCATATTGGCAGTCCTAGTTCAGAGACGATCTTTAATTGTTTTTTTTTTCCCTCCCGTATGCAAGTCTGTTAAAGGTTTTTGTCTTTCCCTTCCATCATCAGACAAAGTTTCTGTATTGAGTTATTTTGAAGAGGATGGTAACAAGTGTTATAAAATTCATATCAGTTGGGAAACCAGGATAAAATAATTTAAGTGGTAGACAAGTTTATAGAGGCTTGTGCTGTACCTAGGAGATGAAATATTTTATAACATTGTTTAAACAAAAGCAACAGACTTGGTAAAAGTTACTTTACTGGACTTAGATCACACATCTGATTAATTAAAATCCCCTAAAAAGCACATTCAGTTGCTTTTTTATTTGACATCTGCACAATTAAACCCATCATTGTAACTCTCTAGAACTCCTCTTGTAACTTGAAGATCAGATAAGCACTTGATCATCAAGGGAAGCTGGTTTGTGCAGTGGAAGAGCTTAATGTGGGATTTAGAGCTGTTTTTTTTAAAAATATTTATTTACTGTGTGTAGGTGTAGACAAGCCACTTCACCTATCTAAACCTCAATTTCTTAATAGTACTTCCACCTTTGAAGGGCTGATAGAAAGATGAAACTAAACAATGTGAATAAAATCCCTAACAATTCTTGTGGGAAAACAAAGGTTTGTTGAATCTGAAAGCAGGCATTGGAAATTGGACTAAAAGTCAATCCTTACTCGGCCCTTTTCTATAGTACTCGGGAAAGCAAACATACCACAGAACACCTTGTTCTGACACTAAACCAGAATGTATTTGTAGTAATCTTGTAGAACCAGGGCTGAAAGTTTCACATTATTTGACCCCCTCCATCCCTATCTCCCTCCTTACTGATCACTTTGGGGTCTGGTTGTTTCACTAGAAAATCCCTAAAATCTTTTGTTGTTGTTGTTGTTTTTTCCACAGTTCTATGAGAAAGTAATAGCTTATTAACATTAAAAAGGAAGTATCTCCATCATATTGAAGACTCTGAGGTTAGTTGGAATACAATAAGGGAAACGGAAGCCCTTACAAATAGATGTTAAGGAAATAAAATGCTAGGTATTTGTTGTATGGATGATGAAATTGCCAAAAAGCCAAAAGAAGACTTGGTGTAACCTAAAGACTAGCAAAAGCATAAACGCATCACCACCCTTGGCAGCAGAGGACCATGGGAAGAGCAGAACGGCCACATAATCAAGAGCTGGAACCATTATTTGAAAGGAACTACACCCATTTAAATAATTAGGGTGCTATGTGATCCAGTCGTAGGTGAAGAAAGACCCATTCCTCCCATTGTACAATCTCTCACAATCTTCTGTTGTAGGAGAGTGTGAATTTAGCTAGCCTCGCTCTACAGAGAGCCGTTCACCATCATCAGAACATTAAGACATCAAGGTTGAAGAATGGCTCCATAGGGAAACAGTCATGAACTATCTCACAGGTCACCAGGAAGGTAGAGGTAATGAACAATTACAGCTTTCAGGTAGATGAATAGGTTACCACAAAGCCTATTGACTCTTCCAGTTTGTCATCTCATGCATAGTTCCTTATGTATTATTTTCTGTCTATTTTTAGAGGAGATCAGACATTTAATCTCAAGATTTTGGTCTCAAGACATTATATCAAATATCTGCTCTTTTGCTCTTATTATCCTGATTCTGAACTAAGTATATATGCTCTTAACACAGTGAGCATGCAGATTGCTTTAAATACCAATATTGTGGTTACTTTTGCAGTTCTTTCTATTGTTTTATATGCTAATATTACAAAGCAATGGTTAATAATACTAGTGAATAAGGTTAAAATAATATTTTAGTGTCAGATACCTTAAGATGTTTATGTTTTATCCATTTTACCAACCATTACTTAGGAATACAAAATATCTGCAATGCTCTGTCATAAAACTTAAAAAAAATCTAACATTTTAATTCAATAGTATTCAGTGGTAGGTGGTAGATTATTGTATCTTAAGGAACATTATTTAACCTAATTTTTCTATACTTCTATGATAATTTTCTTGTAGACATACACATAGAATGTCTTTAGACATTAGAAATGTTTGCCTGATGGAAACTTACTTTTATATAGGGCATTGTTGTCCCATATTTAATCACATTTTTACAATTTTGAGAAGTGTCTCTCTTTGAAATTCTTGTTAGGTCTCCTAAGAACAAACGGAATAACTGGTAATTAAAAAGTAGCTATATTCAAATATTTTCATAGGTATCTAGCATGTGACTAACTCATATATCTCATTCAAATCTAAAAATATAATAGCACTATTTCCTTTTAAATTTACCAACCAGGTGTATAGTGTTTCCTTTATAATTCTCAACATTCCAATGGGAATGTTATTCAATACCTCCTCTGTTATGTATCTGTCAGAGGTTATCTACCACATAAGATGAGTTCCCAATGACCTGGAATAAAATTGAGCTATCATTTCTTTTATCTGCACATTTTTTAAAATTTCCTTTGGGTAATTTTCTGTGAGAAATACATACCAATTTTGTCCCTCACACTATTAGAAGACCAGGACTGGGAAAATACGGAAGCTGTTTCCTACTGCTCTGTTTATGTTCCCAGGAAACTTGGTAAATTCCAGGAACCCTTATTGTTGAGATTATCTGTTTCTCCAGGATATTTTTGTCTGCCGCAAACGGCCAGTAGAATTGAGATTTGATAAGCAATTCCTGTCCCCTGGGACATGTATATTTTTCCTTACCTGAAAGGAGCGCTCTCTGTGTCTCATGAGAAGGTGCACTGGCTTTTGATTCTACCAAGAAGCATAAGATGCTGGAATTCAGTGCTTTACTCCACATTCTCCTTTGGCCACTGCTCCTACACTTGAGAGGACATTGCCCCAGCCTCCATTGCTCATCAATGTTTCAGCCTCAGACTCAGCTAAACCTAGAATATGAACTAAAACTCCAAGACACAAGAAAAATCCACATATGGTCAATTTTAAAAGGAGAAACCAAATAGAAATATTCCCCCACATTGGTAGCTGTGATGAAGACAATGCTGACTTGAATGGCTAATAGATCATCACTGTAACAAAAACTTAGACAATGTTTTATTATTGTTTGAATATGGCACTGACATTGTTTACTCATCAGCACAATAAGAAAGGTGGTGAGAGAACAGTTAATTCTTTTTCTATAAATATGGGTAATAAGTAGTAAATCAGAAAATTGTTCATCTAAGTATCTAATTGAATGCGTGTGTGTACATGTAGAAATATGTATATATGTATGCATGTGTATATATATGTATGTCTACATACATATATAAATGTACATGTATATGCATATGTACAGAGAGAGAAAAAGAGAGAGACCATTCACACAAAGATTCCACATCCTTGATTCCAGAAATACTTGAAAAAAAAGTACAGACACGGCTTGTCATTTCCTAGACAATACAGTATTCACATAGCGTGTCCATTGTAGTTAGGTATTACAAGCAATTCCAGTAAGGCTCAAAGTATAGGAAGATATGTAAGGGCCACAGGTAAATATTACTACCCTTAGATTTTGCTGCTATGAGAAACCCAGAAACAGTCCTCCACATATCCTGAGGGGTGACTGCTCATGGCTGAGCATGCACACACACACCCATATATACACACACATACATACACACATGCATAAATATAATTAAATTCATAGCTCACAGGGCTTTGTGGAACATTAAAGGAAGCTCTCGTGTAACTGCCTGAGGCCCGGAAGATGCTCACTTTGCACTGTCTCACCATCTGCCAACCTCAACCCCAGAAGACTTTGTTTTACTTGTGACAATCAAATAAGAAGTGTTTAACGTTGAGGAAACTGAGCCACATTGATCTTTCCTACCTGAGTGACTTTGGACAGAACGGGACTAAGTCAAATTGTCCTGGACCGCCGTGCCAATATTTGCATAAAAGAGATGGCCAGCTGCATCATATTGAACTCGCTAATGAGCTTGGCAAAGAGCAGATGCTATCGTTGTGAAAACACATAGCTGCCACAACTAGGACTTGTGCTTCTTTGCCTGTTGATATTGCTATGGGAAAAGCAGTCCTGGCTTGGAACATAACTTCATTGACCTATTACAGGACCTTACATTGTTTCCTTTTTTGAAGGATGGAGGCTCTGATACATACCTTGCAAAATGTTTTGAAAGCAAGAGTGGAAATGGTTTAGAACTTTCTGTAAGGGGACTCTTGCATTCTCTTACTTTAGATGGTATTTACAAGGAACAAATTTATCCTAGTTTGTCCATGACTTCCCTGGTTTGAGCACTAAAGTCTTGCGCCCCCTAAAACATTCCCAGTCCCAGATGAACGAAGACAACAGAATGGTCAATCTAATCCAGAATGAGCTATTTGAGTCATAACTGCATAACCTCATTAGAAGGAAAACAAAGTTTTCTCATTAAATACTCACGCATCTTTATTCTTAATTAAATTTATGGGTTTAGAGTCTTGATAGCTTTATAATTGCATGCCATTCTCTGCCAAATAAAGGCTGAATCTGTTAGTTCCTTCAGGACTTAGTTGTTATTGTTCTTCTTTATTGCCTTAGTGTACTTGGAATACTGATTTGATATTAAAGGTTACTGTATTTTTGTTTGTCTTCACAAGGGCAAATTCTTTCTCAAGACCTCTTTGGAAGTCATAACAGGCATAGAGAGTTTTCTCAATTTAATGATTTGTTATTCAGAAGCTGGTAGTGCTAATGTTGTGATAATATAGTTTTTGCAAGTGGGTGAACAATGAAAAATGAATTTCAGTCTTGACTTTTTAATCATCTCACATCTCCAGCTTTCTTTAAAGAGCTTAGTTTGTGTGGGGATAGTCAGGTTTGTCCTTCTTAGTAAAGAAAAGAGCAGCTTTGTGAATGATATATTGCAACTATTCTGTACATTTTCTAAGATAGTACTTTTCCCCTAGATAGTAAGCTAAAAGCATGTTTATTTAATACATTCCAATTCTTTGGAGCAGAGCTAGGCTTGTGTTGTTGAGTCGTGTTGTATTGAGTCCTCACATAGAGTCTGACCATGTTAAGTAAATAGTGTGTGGGAGGTGGCTGGCTATCACTGGATGACTATATTGATGGTGATGGATGGGTGGATGGAAGTCTGGATGGGTGGATGGATGGAGACTGAAATTTATATCCAAGCTTATATCCCAACCCAATGTAGTTACAGGGCAAGTATTTCTCTTATGCATTGACATTTTCACTTTTCTCAAAATATGGATTTGAAAAGGACCTAATGACTATTTCTCTTTTTTATGGCCTGAAGCAGACAGGTATAAATACTTTCTTATCCATGTATGTCAAGACAGGAAAGAGGTCAGAGAAAATAATGTTGTGTTCAGTACTCAGATAAATTGTTTATACCAGATGCTCACTCGTTCTGCCTATGTAAATTAAGAAGCTTAGAGTAGAAGAGAATCTGATGTACTAGGAAATTCAAATCTCTTTTTAAAGGATGGACAAAAGGAGGCAAACATGTGTTCATTGATTTGCTAAAGCCTGAATAGTACATTAATACTGGAGCCAAGAATAACAGCTTGATCTACTGTGGTTAGTTCCTGGATAGCTAATTTTCTCTGCTTAAGTATAGTTTACCCTTTTAATGGTTCCTCTTGGAGAAATATTCCAAGAATCAATCTCTGGTCTGCCTGACCCAGGTTAATGAACCTAATCAGCCTTTAGTTTTTGCTAGTGCTTCTTACTAAATGAGACCTCTATATTTCAGTGTCTTTGGGCCAAAATCAGTCTGATTTTTGCACGCCTTGGAGAAAAAAAAAGACAAGGAATGATTTGACACTTGAGTAAATCAATAGTACATCCAAGAAAACATTCCTAGTGAGTGATCATCTAGTCATAATCCTTGAATAAGGCTCACATGCAAAAGGATTTCACACTCAGTTTCATAACTATGCAGTTCATCCATATTACACAGTAAGAATTCTGGATTTTCCTATATTCTCCATAAATTGTGCATACTATTCCTGAGTTGAAGGTTATCCACAGTAATAGAAATGCAGTCAGGTGGAAATTGTCTACTGCGGAACTGTTACTGGGTCTATGACATGCTATCTCTGCACACAATATGCTTTGGGCATAAATGAAAAGAAGAGAGAATGGCCCTGAAATAGGCTTTTTCCTCTAACTAAGGCCATTCTAACTATGGAAGAAATTACTATATTGGAAAGATGCCACTAGCTTCTATTCAACATTCATTTAGAAGGAACATTTCCGATAGCTTCATTTCTGCCCATTTCCAACAAATAACAATCCAAAGAATCAGAACTTGCCATATTCAATTTTATGCAGTTCACTAAATGACCAATAAGAGAGAAAAGCATTTCTACTTTTTCATGGTTAGGTTACTCCAAAATGGAACAATTAACAAATCTATACTGCAAAAGTCATTCACATGTAATATTTTGCAGAGATGCCAAATATAAAGCACAAACACTTTTCTAAATGCATTGCATTAAAAATTATTGGACTTTATTTTAGAAGTTCACTTAATTGATAACACCAAACAGGTGGCTTATGGCATGATGAGCACTATGGTTGGTTATTTTGCTAGAGTATTTTCTAATTTTCTTCTGAAAAAGTTGGTCAAAACTGAATGCATGAACTTCACTTATGTCTGGTCGAGTATGAGAAAATATTCCTGTTGGCCACTTGACAGGATAAATAAAATAAGGAACTACTGGGAAAAAGAATATATTGCTCCCTGAAGGTGCAAGTGTTTCTTGGAGCTGAAAATTACACATTTATGAGAAAAGCCAAGTGCTTCCCAATGGAGAATTGGGTGTCTCAAATCAGCAGAAGTTTAAATACATATATTGAGTAGATAACTAAATTCCACAAATGGAACTTGTGTCAGAATGCTTTACATAAATTCAAGCAATTGGAGTTAAGTATCATTTCATAGAATTAATTGAATGCAAAATTATATTGATTAAAAAATCAAGGGTAATATTTTAATTAATTTATTTTAAAATTTTCTCTCCCTTTTCTAATTCTGGGATTTTTGAGAGATTCTAGCAACTGTGACTTAAATGTGGATCAAGAAAATTTCTAGCTTTTTTCATCTATGGTTGACATGGCATGCATATCCTTATGCTAATTTTCTCTTTAGCTAATGGCAAATGGGATAGATTTACTTCATTTTACTGCTCCAAGAAATAATTTACCTTTAATATTTAAGATATAAAAAACACTTTTTAAAAAAGGTAATGCTATAGCATTGTTGTAAGCACTGATAATGCACTAAGTGTGCATCTGGGCTATTTCAGTATCAAGAGACCTCATTCTGCATGAAGCAATGATACTGGGATTTTAGACATCTATCTTTCAACTCCATTGCCTCTTGAAATTTCTGCCCATGCAACTTTATCCGTTCTGGACCTCCAAGTATTGTTTTGCTGCTCTTGCAAAGTAAGCATTCATGTTTTTTGCTTTTCTCCTGAAAAGTATCCTTTAGAGAATTCCACCTGGATTTTCACTGGTACACACACACACACACACACACACACATACACACACACACACACACACCAGATATACCTATATATACATAACTGAGCTGAGGAATTCCACTAAGGTTGTGATTATTGGCTTGTAGGCTTTTCCCTATGGTGCCTTGTCAAAGCTTCATCATTTTTGAGCAAGAAGTTTCTTGTTCCTCTGTGTAAAGCAGTGGACTGTTGACCAAACCAGGGTCCTTTGTACTTGAGTCTGGCTAGTGGGCTCATCTTTCCGAAATGGTACAAGGATGTTTTCATGTCTAAAAATGGCAATTATGTGTTTACTTCTCCCTTCATTTCTTTTCCTAAATCTGCTTTTAGTAAAATGGTGCTAATTTCGGAAGTCGAATCACTTTCCCATTCCTACTTGTCCCTTCTTTCTAATCGTTTCTAGTTTCTGTCAAAAGATAATGCAGCATGGGGGACATTTTCCTGAGATGTAAGTGGGAATCAACACTCTCCTGAGTATAACACTGAACACTGATACATTTGGAAGAAGCCATTTTTTATGAGGAACTTAGGAACTGCTTTTTTTTTTTTTGTTAAAAAAAACCAACTCCATCCTTTACTCCAGGCTGATTCATCTTCACACTAATTCTCGTTCTATCAGAGAACGTCTAAAATATAGCACATATGCTGCCATATGCCTGCTTATAATTTGTAGTAAACTGAATAATGGCTTCCCAGAGGTGTTCATGTCCTAATCCAACCATCCCATGGATATATTAAAGGGGCTCTGAAGTACCATTAAGGGTCCTGAAACATCCAGACAGGCCCAATGTAATTAAAAGGGACCTTAGAACAGTCACAAGGATCAAAGTCAATGGCAGAAGTGCTGACAGAAGCAGGCGGTAAAGTAGTTCTTCACGGAAGGGGCCTTGATCTAATGAGGAGAACAGACAGCCTTGAGAAGCTACAAGAGGCCCAGAGGTTCTGGAAGGATGCAGGCAGGCTGACACTTAGACTTTGGATGAGTCTCAAACTATCTTTTGATTTTAAATTTCCAAAAGTATAAGATAACAAGATTTGCGTTGTTTTAACCCAGCTAATTGGGTAGTGACACAACCATAGAAAATGAATGCAATGTCTCTCGGTGCCATTTGCTATTCAGAAGAAACCTTCAAGCTCTTCATTCAGTACAGAAATCCTCCCCACTCGTGTCACTACACTCTCTGGCCACTCACTCACTAGACATTTACTTACTCATTTCCGAAGTCCTCTTGCAGTTTCTGCAATTCCAGTTGATGGGCCATTTCTAACTGCTTCCTTTTGTAGGAATTAGAAATACTCTCCTCCACAACCCTTTCTGGTTTTGTTTTTTTTTCTTTCCTCAGAAGCCCACTTGTCACTTCCTTCAAGTATCCTTTACAATCCCCTAATCTAGTGTGGAAAATGCACAAATGAAAGAAAAACAAGTGAATAATAAATTCAATAAGCATAACGTTTTTTAGCTTGGCTCTTTGCCACAGTTTTAACACTGGGTATTGTCACTGTCTCTATCTGTGGGATGAGAGTTTAGCCCTCAGTTTCCATAAATCATTTTCACACTTAAATGGTTTCGCTTTTATATTTTCCTATTTTCAAAGATTATTTTTGAAGGATTCAGAAAGAAGCAATTTACAAACTATCACTGGAGAAAAGTATCCCTTAGTTTCCTGGGCAGATGAGTTTTAGTTCTATTGTCCAAGTTAAATTTCTAGCTGGTGATGACCTCTAGTCCCAGAATGCCTGACTCTCCCCTCCCTCTCCCCCTTGAGTTCTCACCAGAAGTACTATCTCCAGGGCGGTGTCCTCCACAGAGACGAATATTGGTGCTCAGAATATAATGTGTTCCACATTGTGGTGTCTTTGAGGGCTTGTCATGGAATCTCACGTAGGACAACTCTTAAATGAAATAAACGTCTTCAAAAATTAAAAAAAAAATCAAAATTCGCAGGCAGTTCTAACTCTCATTAAGAGCACAACACAATAGTAAGTCTGGTTCCCATTAAAAGGAATCCTTGAATATTTAATAAGATCTAATTAAAATTAATAGAGAAAACACTATGACAAAATTTAATAAGTCCATTTCTCTCTCTTTCTCTCTCTCTCTCTCTCCCTCTCCGTCTCCCTCTTTTAACTGGGAGTAAAATGCCCAATTCTTAAAATAGGCTGTTTTAATGACAACATTTGTTTCCTTTACTAGTTTCTTTTGTCAGACAACACGATGGATTTCCAGTCCATAAGCAAGCATGTGCTACTTTAAAGAACTTTCATGTGCAAAATACTATGCTATAGGCTTCAATGCTTCATTCCCACAGCTGGCCTACCTTCTGGCCTCACATATATGAGATGTAGGTGCCACTTTATACATAGTGAAGGTCACTATGGCCAAAGAGGTAGACCTTGACAGCTTTCAATCCTTTCTCTTAGACGTAGGCTTTAGGCTGCGCCTTGTAGTCTGAGGCACCTCCAGTGTGTGTGTGTGTGTGTGTGTGTGTGTGTGTGTGTGTGCGCGCGTGTGTGCGTGTGTGTGTGTGTCTGTGTGTGTGTGTGTTTCTCTGTGTGTGTGTGTGTGTGTGTGTGTGTGTGCAGGTGCATGTGCATGCCTAAACTGGAGCTTTAATTCAGGCCTGGGAACTGCTTCCTAGATTTTTCACTCAAAATTGATAGTCTATCACTTGAGCCATATCTCTACTTCTAGTTGGTGTTTAATTGGAAATTAATTTTATGGACTTTCCTGCCCAGGCTGGCTTTGAACTGTGATCTTCATGTCTCAGACATTCAGTGTTTTCTAGGATTACAGAAGTGAGCCACAAGCACCTGACCGTGTTGCCTGCTTTAACAGCACCACTGTATTATACACTTAGGTTCTTTGCTGTTCTTTGGTTGTTGTTGCTTAAATCAGTCAAAAGATGAGTGTAGCTTGCATACACTTAAACATTTTATCCCTATTCCATGTATAACAGTTATAATGCATGTGTAGAGTAATAATTCAAAAAACAATAAACTTGTAGGTGATCAGTATACAATTGCACTTAGAATTGTCTGCACTTGAGTGATTAAGTCAAGACCCAGTACTAATTATTTCCAAATTCCAGTGTCAGACACAGTTATGTATGTGTGTGTATATGTGTGTGTATGACTTTATTTCAATTTTCTTTTTTTTAAATAACAGTTCTAGCCAAGTGCCTGTAGTATACACATGTAATCCTAGCTACTCAGAGACTGAGATAGATCTAAGGATCCTGGTTAAAAGCCAGTCTGGGCAGGAAAGTCCATGAGACTTTAATCGCCAATCAAGAAAAGCCAGAAGTGGCTCTGTGGTTCAAGCAGTGTGGAGTACTAGCCTTGAACACCTAACTTGTCTGAACTTAGTTTTTCTCTACTTTGCAATGTGAGCACAATGGTTTCCTAGCCGCATGTACAACAGCTTGTACCCTTGCCTTTCCCTCAGGTGGACATGTGTACACCACACACAAACATTTGTTTAAAAGCTTGTGTATTATTTAGCATCTTCACAGGCACTATTAAGTCAGGAGAAATTTATATTAGTGACTTGTAACTTTGTATCTTTGGAATGATAGCCAGTGCTATAAAACATGTTTTCCTCTGTTGCTTCCTTCCCTTCCCTCCCCTCCCTCCCTCCCTCCTCCTTCCCTCCCTCCTCCCTCCCTCTCTCCCTC
>NW_012267234.1:1714701-1730961 GCF_000151885.1 Dipodomys ordii
CTCCCTTCCTCCCTCCCTCCCTCCCTCCCTTCCGTCCTTCCTTCCTTTTCTTTTCTCTTTTATTTTTTCTAGATTAAACTCAAGACCATTTCCTTGCTAGCCAAATCTTCTATTACTTGAGCCAAACATCTTCCTTCTTTTTCTTCCTCTTCCTCCTCTGCTTTCTTCATCTGGCCTCAGACTGTGGTCCTCCTGTCTATGGCCTCCCACATACCTGGAATTTCAGGCATATACTACTATATTTGGCTCATGAATAGAGATGGGATCTAGCTAACTGTTTCTTCAGGCTAGCCTCAAAGCCACAATATTTCAGTTCTGCCTTCCAAGTAGCTGAAATTACAAGCCTGAGCTTCCATGCCTGGCAAAGATACTCATTTCTTGAAATCTCTTTTATTCTTTAAGTTTGGTTGGATCTTGTTATGACGTCTTCTTTTTTTCATGCTTTATGGCATATTTTACAGTTATTTTGACCTTACATCTCAAGACCAACCACCAGCATTTCCTAAATTCTCCCAGGTTATGCACACACACATCACACACACACACACACACACACACACACACACACACACACACACATATCTGCAACTATAGACAAACTTAAGTGTTTTTACACTATTTTTCAGTTACTTCTTTGTATCTATCAACTTAGAGAGAATCTTCAAATTAGATACGTTTCAAACAGCCTATTTGAGCATTTCAACATACTTGTTACCAAAATGTTAAGGATTTCTTAGCTCATCATTTTGCTATAGCAAAAATTCTACCTTCAGGCTCAAAAGAAAAAAAAATACTAAAATAAAGATCCTGGAATGATTGGGCTGGGAAGGTGGCTCAGTGGTAGAGTGCTTGCCTTGCATGCATGAGGTCCTGGGTTCAATTCCTCAGCACCACATAAGCAAAAAGAAGAAAAAAGCTGGAAGTGGCGCTGTGGCTCAAGTGGTAGGGTGCTAGCCTTGAGCTGAAGACCTGAGGGACAGTGCCCAGGCCCAGAGTTCAGGCCCCACGATCGGACCCCCCCCCAAAAAAAAGATCCTGGAATGATAGGTTACTTTTTTGTTTTTATTACAACAGAGTGCACAAAATTATGATGATCTATAGATTTAGGAAGAAATAAGCTTGGATTGGTATAGAAAGCTTAGAGAAAAATATTAATTCAAAAATTCAACTATTTTTCAAGATTTCTTTCAGTAGAATAAGATTTTGATTTCAATATAAGATTTTGAAGCAAGTTATTCCTAATAGTGTTTCTTCACTTGATAATTTATGTACAAATTTTTTATAGAAAAATGTTTTGCCAAGTTAGTTTCTCTCTGCATTAATATTACAGTCAGAATAATGGATAACAATAAAATTAGTTCCCACTACCTAAAGTTTCATACTTCACTATGACAAAATAATGTTTCTTATTTATCTTTTTTCGCCATGCGTAGTCTTCGGTTGACAGCTCCAACTTTTCTTCTGAACATCTGTACCCAAATAAATGATGATGAGCTAATAATTTAGCAGTGTATACCACTTTATGGGTAATCCTGCTCATTTACAAAACTAAGCATTGGGCTTCTCATTCGGTAGTTTCCTCGAAGTTTCTTCAAGATGAAAACTATGTCTAGTCCAAGGACTGACTACTAGAAATGTTGACACTACCTGAAGGACTCAGTTCTTTTCTAGCCTTAAGAAAACTTGAAGCTGGGTTCCAGTGCTTCATACCTGTCATCCTAGTTACTCAGCAGGCTGAGATCTGAAGATTGTGGTTTAAAACCAGCCTGGGCAGGAAAGCCCATGATATTCTTATGTTTAATGAGCCAGCAAAAGGCAGAAGTAGAGCTATAGCTCAGCCTTAGCACCAAAGCTCAGGGAGGACACCTAAGCCCTGAGTTGAAACTCCAGGACTGGTAAGAAAACTTGTTTTGGAATGTTACCACAACAAATGCATTAATATTCTTTTATTTTGAAAATATAAATATTGTAAATTACAACTTACAGCAGCAATTTTATTTCCATTTTTAGAAAGCAAAGGAAAACAACCAATAAAGGACAGTTTCTAGTCCAGCTCAGGGCCTCTAGAAGAAGCTTGTAGTAAGTAGCTACTCCAGAGTATGTGCGAGGAAGGCCTTTCACCTAGTACCCAGCACTGAAGGAAATAAAACTCCAGGAACAGCAAATGATCCAGCTGTGATGTTTACAGTCCCATCCCTCAGGTCTCCATAATGCTTTCTTCTGTTCCTTATGTTCCTTTTTGTCTTTCAATTAACATCATAATTGTACATATATTTGGGGTATGATGTGTACACTTCATGTACACTTCCATACTTCTTGATTCAGTGTACCTGACTTAATTCTTACCTTCTCATAGCCACTTCCACCGCTTCCATACCTCTATCCCAATACTTCATCTCAGTATGATAAACTATATGTATCCTAAAGCAATATGGTAAGGAAAAGCCAGATCTCATTTATTTAAAAAAATTACCACTCTTTTCTTCTATATGACATATCACAGGGATAAGTCACACTGATTCGATCACCACCTCCACAGGAATGATGGTCTTCCTTTAGTTATTCAAGTTCTCAAGGTAACCCTTCACTCCCTTCAGGAAGTTTTTCTATAGAAGTTCATCAGAATCTGCCATTGTTGGTTTATGCCTTTAGTCTTAGCTACTCAGGAGGCTGAGATCTGAGAATTGTGGTTCAAAGCCAGCCCAGGCAAAAAAGTCCATGAGACTCTGATCTCCAATTAAACACAGGAAAACCAGAGATGGCTCAAAGTGGTAGAGCACTAGCCTTTAGCAAAAAAGCTCAAGGACAGGGCCCAGATCCTGAGTTCAAGCCCCATGACCAAAATAAAAAAAATAGTACATCAGAGCCAAGTGATTCTTCCACATATTCTTTCAACGCCTGTTTTTAACCCTCTACTGTTACCTGTCACTTGCTGTTTTTCATTTTAAGTAGTAAAAATATTATGTGTAAAACAGTGGCATGTTTTATTTTTGGTAAAGACTGTGTTTTAGAGGATAGAAATGATTTTTTTCAATGAATGTATGTAAATGGATATGTCAATTAATGTATCAACACATTGACCAAAAATTGTATCACATTCAGTGGGCAATTAGGGAGAAAAAATTCTGTTAACTAGAAATGATATCCTAATTAGTGGATCAAAGCATATAACTGACTTCTCAAGCATTTCCCAATAAATGAGGAGAGTCTAATGTTTAATCTTGCTGTATTTGTATTTAGTGTGTAGGGAGTAAGCTCTGAATGGAGTAGGATGGGCTTATCAGAGCACAGTTCACTCTGCTCTTCATTTATTATGTCATTGGCAGGCCATTTCGTATTGTCTTTTTGTGACTCTTGAATTGGATTTACAAATTAGGCCTTTTGAAAATGAAAAAAAAAAAAGAGGTGCTTTGATAGTAGATTGGGGACGCCGACATTTTACCTGCTTCTCTACAAATGTGAAACCACACCTGAGTTATGTGACTCAAGTGGACTCTGGTAGAATGGAAAGGCAAGAGGGCTATAATAATAAACAGTAGAGAAGGAATGTGGCTGCTTAGCTTTAAGCACAATGGTGTGGAGCAGGAAAACTTTCCACAAGAGGACTGCTGGCATGGCACAAATACAAACGTTATGGTGAGAGTTCTGTGCCCAGTGCAGCAAGGACACAAGAGGAGAAGGAACAGGGGCACCGCTGGATTGCTCACTGGGAGTCATCTCAGGAGAGCAATTGTAGATAAATGCCTCAGGCTGGGAAAGAAGGAGACTCTGAAGTTTTGCATCTCTAACCTCAGTGGCCCACTCACTTCCGGTTATACAAACAACATGAGACAAATTCGGATGTGACTGAAGTTTAGGGACACAAAACTACTTGGGTAGAGAGTACTTGAAAGCCAGAGCCAACGAGCTGGGAGCAACTTCCAGAACTGCACCAATGAGGGTCTGGGTTCTAACATGAGTGAGTCAGGTGAGATGGACGTATGGTGCCATGTAGAGGCATCTGAGTGATGTAGAAATCACGTGAGTCAAGTGGACAGTGAGCCTGGTTGACATGACAAGCCTGGAGTGAGCTGCAAAACAAGCCACAAGAATTGAATAAATTCCTCTACCTAGAACCTACCAACCAGAATTCAACCAAATCGATACGTTTTTGATAGATGTAGAGTGAGCAATGAGATTGAAGTAGTAATAGTCTCCCAACCAAGAAAAGCACAGGACTGGACCGATTCATGGCTAAATTCAAACAGATATTTAAAAAAAGAACTCACACCAATACTCAAAGTATTCCATAAAGCACAAAGAGAAGGAATGCTACCAAACTTATTCTATGAAATCACTATTACCTTGGTAAAAAACCATATAAGGAAACAACAATGGAAACGAAAAGAAAATTATAGACCAATTTCCTTAATGAATATAGATGCAAATGACAATAAATACATGAAGAAAGATTGGAAATCCTCAGCCATAAAGGAAATATAGATACAAATAACATTGACATTCTGCCTCAACCTAATAGAATGATAATCAAGGAAACAAACAAACAAAAAATGCTGGGATAGTTCCAGGGGACAAAGAACTCATGTTATTGCTGGGAATGAAAATTAGTGCATCCAGTATGCAAATCAGTACTTGCATTTCCTTGATGACTAATATTGAACTGATTTTGCATTCTTACTATTTGCGTAATTCTTTAGTTAAATGCTCATCTTATGTAGACATATTTAAGCATATCTACAATTATGTTTGTCTTCCGTATCTCCTTTTCAGGGATAAGAAAATTTCAGGCGAGATAAGTATGCTATACTCAAAAAGCACACTTGGTGGGAAATGCAATGACAAAGTAGACAGTTTCAATGAGTCACCACTCTCCTGCTATTCTGTATGTATACCACACTGTGCTGATTTTTCTGCTTCCTCGGCTATTTTATTGAGTGTGCTCGCTTGTGGAGATGTTAAGGAAGGATGTAAACAAGCCACCTCTTTCCTATGAGTTTTTAAGTATCGCTTCTCAAATTTCTCATGAGCTAATTAAAAAAAAAACAAACTGCCAATTGACAGAGTGCATAGAATGCCTATTTAATGGACATTTGAAGTTTTCCTGTGTCAATAAACCAAAATAGATTTTATTTTCAGGTTTATTTTACCACTGGAGCTATGAACCTAGAATTGGGATCGTGTTTACAAGAAGATGGAAAAAATATATATTTGATGTTTTTAAGTAGTTAAGCAAAACCCATGTCTAGCTTGATGAGGAGTGTGGGGTGGGGTGGGGTAGGGGGTGCAAGGGTTTGAAATGGAAGAAATAACACCAAGAGCGGATTGCGATTTGCCTTCATTGCTCACCTGCACATCCTCTCCGCAGTGGGGCATTAGAGTGTGGTAATGCACATGTTGTTAATTACAGACTACCAGACATTCTCTAGCTGAAATTAATTACCTTCCTCTGGTTAGGAGAGGCCCAGTGCGATATTTGAGATGTGGGGTCATGGTTTCCTGTATCAATTTGAAACTTGATCACATTAGCCCTGACAAGCTAGTCACTAAGCACATTATATAATGCGAGTAATAATACCATTATTCTTCAGTGGTTTTAATGCCAAATTACTGGAGATTACTCTTTGATGGTCCTGTGTTTGCTGTTTGTACAAGATTATAATTATTACTTATTCAGTACAAGTAGTTACCATATGTATAATACATACAAAAATGTATAATATGTATACACCCAAACATATAGGCATAGATATATGTATATGTGTGTATATGTATGTATTTCAGCTTCGAATTATTATCTGGCATTGGCATATTTTATTGGAGGATGATTAAATGCTTTCATAGTGTAGGCGATTGAAAAAACAGGAAGGGGTCCTCATATTTGAACAAAGAACATAAAATCCATCATGGTATAGCTTAATATAACCACAAAGGAACATACTAGCAAATGTTACCAGCTCATTCTGGACTAATTCATCCATTTATCTATTTGGGCATTTATTAACCAGTGAAGTAGATGAACAGAACCCTAGAATGGGTGTGCTACAAAGGAGAAAGTTTAAAACAGCTGCACAACAAAGCCCCAGGGTGCTGTGGTCAAACAGTATGTTTGATATTACAGTACAGGAGGAAACATAAAAGTCAATATACTTTGTTCAGTGGGGGAGCCTTTTTAGGTCACTACAACTTGGGAAGTCATTTTTGTTTCAGTCAGAATCTACAGCAGCCACTTCAACATCAGAGGGTCCTCGGAACAGTGTGAGCTCAAGCACCAGAAGAAGGGGAAATTGCAGAAGGCATTTTGTAGGCCAGACATTGTGAAGTCAGCTCAGCATGGGTATGTGTGGTAATGTTTGCAACAGGCTGAGTCAGAGTGCAAAAGTGCAAACAAAAGCCTTCCATTTAAATTTACAACCATGGCATGACTAAAGTTCAAGAAACTGAAATATGCTGATGATACGTGATAGTTCAGGTAAAACAAATAACAGGAGATACAGAATAAAAACAGGGGAAATAGAAAAGAATCAGAGAAAAGTCATGGATTCCTAGTTCAAAACTGGGGTATTCTTAGAGCCAATGACTCAGCCTATGCTAACTAGAAAGTTAATGAATGACAGAATGGTACTATGAATGTATTTTTCATATACTTATATTGCATGTGCCATGTATATATGCTATATTTATATGCAATGCATATGTATATACACAAACATACATAAATATAAATTATTTCTACCTGCTATTTTATCCTATAACAAAAATACATACTAATTGAACTCGAAGAACACAGATGGTTATAGAACTGAAAAATAAAAACAGTTGGAGAACTAATTAAGGAACGTAAACTGCTTAAGATTTGTGTCATAGGCATCTATCCGGATGTCACAGAGCTCAGTAAACTCAGTATAGAAAAGCAAGAACTATGGCTTGTGACTCAGAAATTATGTTCATTGATCATACAGTTAGACCCCGCCCAGGACAGATTCTACCTTGATTGATATTCCAAGATCCCAATTCAGCTCTGCTCCCCAAATTTAACACTTGACAAGGGCTTAATCATACCCTTGAGAGTTCATTAGAGTCACAAAGGAGACTCCTTCAAACTCATTGAACTGAATGAACACAGATCTTTATAAACCTGAATTCTTGTTAATTTTGCTTAATGAGCATTTCTCTCCAGAAATAAAATAATATGTACATTGTACAGGGTAAATATTTACCTTTATTAGATTACCTAGCAAGAACAATTTTAAGATACCTTCGATAACTGACATCATCTTGGTTGTGAAAATTTGTAAATTTAAATCAGTAACGTATCTGACCATGTTTGTCGATAATCTTTTCTTTTTATTTTTAGTGTGGGTCTTGGGGCTTGAATTTAGGGCCTGGGTACTGTCTCTGAGCTTTTTTGCTGAGACCAGCCTCTATCACTTAAGCCACAGCTCCACTTCAGGCTTTTTTTGGTGAGTAATTGGGAATAAGAGTCTCACACTTGAGCCACCAGCTCCTGAGACATTTGTGCTATGTGAAGTTATATCTTTTTTTCTTTTTCTTTTTCTTTTGGTTTAATCCCTTGTTGACACTGTATTTGATTTTGGCACCCTGTGTCTCATACATATCTTTATCTGATTTGTGGAAGGGAAGGGAACAACAAAATGGTGAGACAAAGAACAAAGGGTGAACCAATATAACAGCAATACTCACAAGACAGTATGTTGGAAATGAACGTTACAACTGTGTTGGGGGGGGGGGAGTTGAGGGAGAGGGAAACTAGGAGAAAAATGAGGGAGGTGTAACAAAGTTTGGCAAGAAATGTACTCATTACGGTATGTATGTAACTGCAACCCCTCTGTATATCACCTTGACAATAAAATTAATTTTTGCTTTTTTGAAAAAGGAAGACATTTGGAGTAGGATGTAGCTCAGTAGCAAAGCACTTTTCCTAGCAAGTACAGTGTCCTGGGTTCAATCCCCAGCACCAAAAAAGAAAATAAAACAAAAGACATGCATTTAGTTCAAGGTAATCGCTTCACTCAGTTTCCAAATGGAGAGCATTTATTACATCCAGGGTAACCTTGGACATGATGTAAATCCATGACCTGTGGTTTTCCCTTTTGTAAGCTTACTCCCTCACAGACTGGGTTTTCTTTGTCATCTTAATGAGTCCAAAGTTTAGGAAAACAGTTAAAGGAACAATGATCATACTTATGATAAATTCTAGGTTAGAAAAACAGGAAAAGGTGTTCTGGAAGTACCAAATCTTTCAAACAGCTGGACAGCTGTTAAATCTGACTCAGTAATAATCAAGAAATTGTCAGGAGAGCATGGTCAAGAGAAGAGGCCTTTGAGGAAAGAGAGATAAAGACCCATGAGGTGTGAAGGTATTGAGCTATGAGAAAAGCTGAGCTCTTAGGAAACTGTGTCAAAAGCAAAGGTGATGGAGACTCGAAGGCATAATTTCAGAAACAGGGAAGAGTCAATTCATGAAGAGTCATACAAGTGGAGAATGCTTAATTTACCTTTAAAAAGATTTGTAACCATCCAGGAAGGGAAATCAGATCTCAGAGGTCCCCTCTACTTATGTGGCTGCGATGGAAGCAATGGGAGATGAAATAGGGAATTGAGGTATTTGGTGAGAGACATTTATAAATCAACATCAGCAGAGCTATTGGAAAATTACTTATAGTGAATTAGTAAGAACAGTCATGTAGAAGGAGTCGTAGGTCTATGGCTTATGAATGAGGTTTATTTCAAGCTACCAAGAGAGAAATCATCTAAAAAGAGAAAGGGGCAGTAAACTTTAAATTTTGGCACCACTTCACAGCTTGATTGTTCTACAATGTGTTTTGAAAGACCTTGACAATGAGATTATGAGTGAAATGAATTGCCATGGGAGGTAAACTTTTAATGAAATACAATTTTTAAAGGTTGTTTTATTGACTTGGAAACTTAACAAGGTTGAGATTTTGTATACAATAATCTACAAATTTACCTTAATCCCTAATTTAGTTTCAGTGCTTTAACCAGAAAGAATAGCATGTCTTGATGTTTACAGAGTGAGGATTTAGCAGTCAGAAATCCTGGTTCAGCTGTGAGGCCCATCATTTTCTATTTTTCTCTTACATTTATCAGGTCTCTATCACTTAAGATCTACAGTGTGGATAATAATGCACATTAAACTATAAAGGATCATCTATGTTTAGTAAAGGATCTGGCATATATAGTATTTAATAAATAGCAGCAATCATTTATTATCATTAGTACAGCAATTACAAAAAATAAACATAGACATGATAGTACTCTATAAGTTTTAATGTTATAAAAATGCAGATATAATTAATAGTTACGACTTGTACATAAAATAAGTAAGGTTTACAAACAGCAATCAAACATATGGTGCTTTAATATTTGTCATTCACCCTAATTATTTTAAAGTTAGAAAAATGATGGTGGTGCAATAATGTTGATAATGCAGGATAGCTACTCAGCTTGAATTACAAAATAATCAGAAGTACATTTCTATTGTCCTTTCTCACTGTGTGCGTCATTGGATGGAGTAGATTTAAATTACTGAATCCCATGTCACATCCCTGTGACGTTGTTACTTTTTGGTATTGGGATTGGAACTCAGTAGGGCCCAGAGCTTGCTCTGCTTGCTTGTCTGACACACTGCCTCTTGAACAATGCCTCCAGTCCAGCTTTTTGCTTATTGTTTTAGAGATCAAATCTCCAGGATTTTTATTCCTGGGCTAGCTTTGACCATGATTCTCTAGGACTTAACTAGGATTGGGTGAGACCTGAGTCTTTATGAGTCTATAGTACTGCCCACACCAAGGATCGGAATTTGCTAGTAATGGTGCTAAATAAAAGCTGTTAGTAAAGTCTTTTCCCATGTCTCTTTTCACATAGTCAAGGCACAGAGTTTATTGGCCAATAAAGCCAGCAGGACAATATCACGCTCAGTTTTATAGCATAGTAAGAGCCCTTTTCTGTATTTGCATAATGCTTTAGTCATTTATAAAGCTCTTACAAATCCAGTAAGTGGTTTGAGCCTCGCAACAACCTGGTATAATTATCTTTACTTTATGGCGGAGAAAATAAAGTTTACCAGGAAGTGAAAAAGCTTGTCCAAAATGGGGCAATACAGGAATATTTGGTCTGGAGTTTAAACCCTTGGAATATCATCTGTTCTGACAGTGTATATTCCTCATAAGTAACAGAATATCACCCAATACATGTGGATGGAAGATTTAGAGAAATACAAAAAGAAAGAAAAAAAATACCCGACAAAAGAAATCTTTTATATTGTTTCCAAATTTTAAATGGCATTGCGGATATATATCATAAAATCGATCATTACTATTGGTTTATTATTGCTATTGATTATGAATGCTTTCTTTCTAATTTCAGTCAGGTTCAAGTGTTCATGCAGAAAGTGTTCTCCTCAGTATCCGTTTCCTGGGGTGCTCACTAAATGCCCATGTATCAATATTCTACTGTCTCTGGTCCAGTTCATGCCAGTGCCAAGTGCTAGCTCTTTCATAACATTCATTCTAATGGATACTTATTGAATGTACGTGTACACATGAGATTTTACGCTGATAGAAACCCTGATCCTTGTATTTCTTGGTACTTAGCCTTCACCAATGGCAACTGTTGAAACCTGACATTGTGTTTATTCTCAGACAAGGTGGCGAAGAGCCGTTCATGTCTCTTTTTGCCTGTGTCTCACTATGGGATGATCGTGTCCAGGCAGGCCCACACGCTCCTGAAGGAAGACACAGGAGAACTAAAACAGATCTTAAATCCGTTGACCTCCATCTGACCCTAGACAGGGGTGGATGGAAGCAAAACTGAAGGAATAAGGACTCTAAAAATGGTTTGTTCTCATTCACAAAAGCAGTGGGGAATCCATTCATAGTCCACAGTATTGCTTTAGCAATCAAACAGAGGCTTGTAGCACTGGGGAGAAGGTATGTGACCGAAAGTATCTGTACCTTGGTAAGAAGGGCTAGTTTTGTGCCTTTTTCTTTTCTGGACATGGGTCTTGAACTCAGGTATTTGGATGGTTAAATGGAGATAGTCTCCAGCCTTTCCTGACTGGTATGGCTTCAAACTGTGATGTTGGTCTCTCCCTTTTCTCTACCCTGGTAGCTTGGAAACCAATGATCCATATATTTGTAGAAAAATCAGCAGTCTGGAAGCTTCTGGAGGGGGCTAGATTTGGAAGCAGCTCCTTCAAGGTCCTTTCTCTGAGAATTGTCATGATTTGACCTGGCTGGTGGCTCCCTGGATGACCACATTCATTATACTGCCTTTGTTTGACCTGATTCCTCAGTGTATGTAACCCTTTTATTGACCATTTATTGAAGGCAGTGAGCGATAAATATTTAATGTCATGGATGTCTAAGGTGGTGTATGTCATATGGAGGAAAGAAAAACATACACTGTAGCATAAGAGAAACAAAGTGTGGGATTCAATGTTTATAGGAAAACCAGCTCTGGTATATTGCTAGGAATTTGGAAGGCCATATGCATGTGGATGACAGAAAAGACTTGGAAAGGTACTTAGGTCACTAGGGGCTAAATTTGAGACTCTGTATTAAGTAATCAAGAAGTAAAGGGTATTGTAGAATCATCAACCACATGGTTGGATGTTCAAGATGGTACAAGAGATAGATCTTTTTCTTTTAGTTATTTTTGTCCTCTAGGATAGGAGAACCCAAAGGCACATTAGTATTGTGTTAAAATGTTTTCAAATGCGTAAATCTGCATAGTTAATAAATATGCATATACTAGCAAAGGGAGGAGACTCCACTTTTGCTGGGGTTATAAATCAGGGATGTGTCATTGAACAAGACCTTGAAAATTAGGTTGCAAAATGTGACTGGGCATAAGCATCAGTAAGCACAGAGACAAAGCTGGAGAGAGAGAGAGAGAGAGAGAGAGAGAGCAAGTGAAAATACAAATAAAATGCATAAACTGGAGGTGGAAAGGATGGGTTCAAGAAAGTTGAATAGGATGTGTTCAGTCTTATGAGATATTCACAAAACAGTGCTTTAACCCTTTGTTTCTCTGTGAATACTCAGATCTTCAATACCAGCAGTCCAACCTCAAGAATTGCGGTCACTTAATTCTATTTTACCTGTGACTTGAAAAGACTCACCTGTATTAAAACCTGAAATAGGCTTGGAGGGCAGAGTCGGTTACCCCATCAAGAAATACCAGTCATACTGTAGTAGTCCATTTGTCAGTCAGAACGAACTGGACTTGAAAGCAGATTTTTAGTTGCCATCTTTTAAACATTTATTAAATGACTATTACAAGTATTAAGCTGAGTACAAGACAAACTTTTATGTAAGACAATCTCTTTCTTCAAGAAATACGTAGTCCAGACAGAAAAAGAAATAAACATATAGTTGCTGGCAAAGTCTCAAAGTTTCCAAGTTACAGCTTACATCAGTCATCGATATTCAGGCCACATTGAGGGGCCGTAGGAAGGCACTGAGGAGAAAGAGTAGGAGTTAGGCTGCCGAAGGAAGAAGAGTGACAGAGTGGATAAAGGGAGGAGAGAGCATCCAGGCAGAACTGGAGCTCGAACTGCTGTAGTTTTCGGGCAGTAAGTAGTGAAGTAGCAGGAGATGAAACCTGAAAGCTGGCTATGTAAGCAAAGACAAGATAATGGAAAAACCTGGTAGGCCATGTTGAGCAATCTCCTACCGAAAAACACAAACCACTGGATTGCATGAGGGAAATAAAAAGGCAAACTGAAGGGGGGAAAAAAGAACATTAGATTGACACGGTCAGGGTTGCATTTTAGATAGTCCATGCTGGAAGTCCCATTGGCAGTATTTGTGTAACTAGGTCAAAGCTCGAGGCAAAAATGACTAGCCAGTAGGCAATTTTCATATGCTATTATAAGAGAGAAACATTTATGAGGGGGCTACTCCCATTGTCCAATTCTTGTCAGGAATTTGTCATGCAAAAGCCACACTCTTTTATATTATCCCCAGGAAGCTTCAACTTTCCCTTAATTATCCTGACTCTCCCCAGTGGCAGATCTGACACACGATTCTACATTTTAGGAAAATGCATAAACCAATAAATCCATAGTTGGGTTATGATGCAAAGAAGTCTCCAAAAGATGCTTTTCTGCTTCACAATTCTTTCTCTCTCCTTTGGAGTTGATTCCTGTTCCCAGAAGAGTGGCTAGACACACACTACAAATTTCGGTGTCATGGAACAGAATTTGTTTGGGAGCAAATAGATAGAGGAAAAAAATCATTTTTCTGCAGCAAAACCTTTTAAGACAACAAGGAGGCCTGCTTTGCTCTCAAAGCATTAGCTCCTGTGTTCTTACAAATTAGTCAAAAATATAAAAGACTGAAAAGGTGCTTTTCTTTATGTTTTATAACCATTAAAATGTACTCCTTATCTGTCTCCTCCCCTCTTCTACTTCCCCTCTCTATCCCCTTTCTTCTCTCTCTCTTTTTAGGAAAGGATCTTGCAGTAATAGTCTAGGCTGACCTGGAACTCATGATCCTCCTGCTTCTGCCTCCCAAATGCTGGGATTATAGTTGTATACCACTAAAATGCCTTCTTTATTCTTTATTTTAGGCTCACATGAAATAAATATATTTGAGCCTGGCACTCAGTGGCTTACTCCTATAATTCTAGCTTTTCAGCAGGTTGGAGTTAGAGGATCACAGTTCAAAGCCAGCCCAGGTAGAAATGTCAGTCAGACTCTATCTCCGAATAACCAGTAAAAGGTCAGGCTAGGACTCAAGTGATAGAGCATGAAAGCTTACCATGTGAGCTGTGCGGGTGTGAGACTCAAATCTTGGTCCCAGGAGATAGGTGATAGATATCTAGAGATGTAATGATAGATAAATGATAGACAATTAAAGATAGATGATGAGGATTGTGATGATAACGATGATGATGAAGATAGGTAGACAGGAAAATAGCTAAGTAGATGTGAAATCTTAATAAAAATCATTTTAAATTTTGTAACTGAGATTTCTATTCTGTATGTGCATCTTACCAGAAGAAGTTGACTTGAAAAAAGACAAAGAACTGAAGTCTGATTTAAGAATTCAGCAGACAGTATATTCTTTTCCAGAAAGAAAATTTTCAAGTAGAAATGTTCACAATTGACACTCTATTGGACACAGTTGACTTCTAACCATGATTGAAAATCACAAGCTAGATACTCTAAAGAATTAAAAGTACAAAATATAATGTTTGGCTAAAGGATTAAAATAAAGTTTGACAATTCTCATCTGATATTAAGGACCTACCATGAGCCAGTGTGTTAATATACACTTATTTTCTTGCTTAATCCTCTGCTAACCTCTGAGGTACTTCACAGGTTGGGACATAAATTAAGAGAAAGTAAGTACTTTCCCCACTGTGATAGAAGAGGATTCAAGAACTAAAATATGAATCTAATTCTTCTTGACTTGAAAGTTTGTTTTCATTCAGAATACAAGAAGCTTGTCTTTTAAATTCCAATAATTGCTCTTCTCAGAGAAGAAGGGAACATGAAAATCTTGGCTCTGAGATGAGAATTCCTTGAATAATAAATAAGTGTTTTCAGCAAGATTGACTTTGTGTACTAAATACGGCCACAGTAAAGCTGAGTGGATGTGTGGGGTCCAAATGTTCAGAAAGTTGTTTATTGTTTTCACTCTGACCTGCATTGCCACAAGGCACACATCCTGATTTTGGGCACCAGAAAATCAACTTATCTCCACATATGATACTTCGTTAGGGATGGATACAAAGAGTCAGACCACACTGCTCTGAAGGGCTACTGAGCTGCCAAAAGAAAATTTTAGTAAAGAAGCAAAGCATTACAAGGAGAGAAGTAATTAAAACACTGTTTTTCTAGGGTTTGTTATGTATAGTTGATAATAAAATAACTTTGACAATGAAGCTATTTATTAAGTATGTTTAGAAGCAAATTATTCAAAGACTTCCAAATACCTGTTATTAGGGAAAACCAGATACTGGAAGAATTTAGGCAAAAAACAGATAGGGAAAAGTAGAAGTGGAATTGCAATAGATGATTAAAATAATAGATTCATTCTTAATATTATGAAGTGGATGTCTACCTTCAAATTACAAAAATAAACTTCATGCAGTGTGACAAGAAATCCCAGAATAAAACAGCCAAAGTAGCCTTTATATATTTAGAAAAAAATAGGGCATTTTAAAATAGAAATTTTACAAGGTCCAAAGTATTCTGTATAGATATAACACCTGTCATCATTGTAATTATAGAAACTAACAGTGACTCAAACAGCCACACAGTCAGTGTGTATGGCCTCATAGAAAGGAGAAGTTATGGATACGGATGTTTATTTAAACTTTAAAGTATTCTCTACTTTATATTATGAAATATTACAAGAGTTTTAGAAGACTGATAAATTACAACCTTGAAAGGAAGAATTCCAGGCACGCTGGATGACCATGGGGACATTTATTTGTCTTTGTTCTGTTTATATGTCTATGTTCTTCAGAAGTCAGTTCATATTTCCAGAGAGCTCATGGAAGAGGAGAGTCAGAGTTACAGGTAGAAAGAAAACAGATCAAGAGAAACCCACTAATGGCATGAAGGTGTTTCTCAAGTCTGATGTTAATATAATGCCATGAGTTTCATCCTAAGTAACTCACAATTTAAACATGGACATTTGTGAAGGATCTTTTTGTTTTCTACAATAAATTGGAGCAAAAATCCATCAATTAGCCTTAAACTAATTTAGTTTCCTTTCAGAAGAGAATATTGTCAGGGTGTTAAGAAGCAGGGGAAGATATGCTTAATAGATCTTAAATCAGGGGAGATAACCCACATCAGTCAGTATGCAGCTTTCCAAGAGAAACCAGAGTTAGACTAAGCAGAAAGTGAGACTGACTTGTTAAAGTAAGTGAGTCACAGGGGGAGGGACCTGGTGTTATACACTGTGGCAGAATAGATGTAAGCCATCCAGTAGCTCCTGCCAGCTGTGACCTTCTCTGGGATGGACTCATTTTCCAGTTGGAGCGTGCGCAGGTGGAAATGTGGCTCTCAGCAATACAAGTACTCACAGCTTCCACAGAGAGGACCTGAAGATTGATATTTTTTCTTATTCCAGATGTAAATATTAACAGCAGTAATGACAAAGGGACACAGATGTATCAGTCGGGGCTATTAGAATAATTATTTTATTATTATTATTTTTTTGGGGGTTCCGGTCGTGGGGCCTGAAGTCTGGGCCTGGG
>NW_012267234.1:1731821-1738891 GCF_000151885.1 Dipodomys ordii
CCCGCTGCCCCACACAGGGGCCTTTGTCTCAGCTCAGAGATGCATCTGTACTCTGTGGCCAGCTGCTCTCTCTGAGGTCTGAGACTCAGCTTCAAAGGGCTTCCCTTTTCCACTCTACTTCTTAATAATTCTCCTTTTCCTTCTCCCAACACTGGGAAGGGCAGCCCATTCCGGAAGTTCTTCCTCTGGTCATATCTTGGTTTTCTTGTCTTCCTCTTCAATGAGTGTTTTAGTTTTTCATCTCTCTGTGGGAAAAATAGATGATGAAAACAATGTCAAAAAAAAAAGAAAGACCCAAGGTTTCCGCCCATAGTTGGCTGGTTTTATTACTGTGTCCCTTTGGAGAGGCAGAGCAGCATGACCAAGAAGGCAAGGCGTGGTGAAGGGAATAAATTAGCAACCTGCTTACCTCATGGCAGCTGGGAGAGAGGGTAAATAAGAGCTGGGACAAGATATATCTTCCTGAGGCATGCCCTTCCCCATGACCCACTGTTCCAACTGGGCCCTACTTCCTGTTTCCCACCACCTCCTAATTATGCCATCAGATTATGAGTTTTCAGTGAGTGGCTTAATCCTTTGACGAGACTAGATCCTGTATAAGAAAATTACCTCCTACGATAAGAATCTCATGGAATTTCCTGCCTGACCTGGTTTAAATATGATCCTACCATCTCAGCCTCCTGGGAAGCTGGATTATAAACCACTGGGAGCTTTAGAGGTAGGGCTCACTGGGACTTTCTAAGTCCCTGAGGGTATGCCTTGAAAGGGAACTATGGGACCTGGCCTCATAGTTATTTTTGTTTTGCTTTGTTTTGTTTTTCTTCACCCAGATATAAGGATAATAGGATTCCTATGCTATGTGCTCCCATAACAATGTACTGGGCCACAAATCGCCCAGAGTAATAAAGGCAATTGCTTATAGATTAAAACCTCTAAAACTGTAAAGTTGATTTTTCGACATAACGTCATACAGTTTTAGAGGATTTGGGAGCTGGGAAGTGCATACGAATTCAGTAAAGATAAATGGTGGGGGAGGGAAGGGGTAAGTGGGAAGGGAGAGGAAGAGGAAACAAAGGAGGAGGCAACAATGCTTGGTAAGAAATGTACTCATTACCTTGCTCATGTAATTGTAACCCCTCTGTACAATATTTTCACAATAAAAAATGTAAAATAAAAAATAAATAAATAAAACCTCTAAAAAAAAAAGAAAATTACCTCCTAAAAGCCCATCAACTTGCAAATAAGTAACACATAATATTCCATATTGAAGCTATAAGAGCTGGCAATATGTAACAATATTTGTATATTATATGAAACCTTCTTTACTAAAATAAATCTGTCATTGGTTTCCTGATTTTTTTTCTACTTGGTAAATGTTGCTCATTTATCCCAGTACAGTTTTAGTTTCTATCATGTAACTGAACACATTCATTCCTCAAACACTTTCAATGGCTATTTTGCTTATCTATTGCACAAAGGATATTTGCATGTTACACTGTTTCAGGAATCTCATATTCTCCTGATCAATAGAACATTTGTCAGAACAATCTTCTTCAAAGTAAAGTTCCATAGAAGGAGGGAAAAAAACTATAAAATTAAAAACATAACCAGGAAATTGTATATTCTATTCATGATACTCAGGACTGGATAAGTACTGTCTTGAATAACTCATTTATCTCCAGGTAACAGTTAGACTTTGTAAAAAAAAGTATTTTTTTGGGGGGGGTCTGGTCGTGGGACCTGAACTCTGGGCCTGGGCACTGTCCCTAAGCTCTTCAGCTCAAGACTAGCGCTCTACCACTTGAGCCACAGTGCCACTTCTGGCTTTTTTTTTTCATTTTGCTTATGTGGTGCTGAGGAATCGAACCCAGGGCCTCAGGCATGCAAGGCAAGCGCTCTACCACTGAGCCATCTTCCCAGCCCTAAAAAAGTATTTTATTAGTCAGAGTTCTCCAAAAAAACAAAATCTCTAGGAGATAAATTTCTACCTTGGGTCCATAAGGTTTTTTTGTTTGTTTGTTTGTTTTTGCCAGTCCTGGGGCTTGAACTCAGGGCATGGGCACTGTCTCTGAGCTGTTTTTGCTCAAAGCTAGTTCTCTACCACTAGAACCACAGTGTCACTTCCTCCTTTTCTGTTTATGTGGTGCTGAGGAATCAAACCCAGGGCCTCATGCATGCAAGGCAAGCACTCTACCACTGAGCCACCTTCCCAGCCCATGTCCATAAGTTTTGCATGCAGAGATTCAGCCAGAAATTGGAAAAACATGCAAGAAATTATATTGCTCCTTAACATGTGCAAACTTTATGTCTTAAGCAGTTTGACAACTGTTCCCAAGTTTCTAGAGTCTTACTTTGTGTGGGATTGCTGGAGGGAAAGGAGAAAGGATAATTCTGAAAGCAAGAATTCTCACAGCCAGAGATGTTAAACTTACAAGTCTAAATCCAAAGCTGAAAATGATGCTACTAAAGTCAAATGTGATACGTCGATAGATATTGCTGTAGATGGATGTAGAATTTACTCAATTTTCAACCAAGCCAAGAAATTCTTTCCTCCCTAAATGTGCACATAGTTTTCTTCAAAGTAATAAAATGGTATTTTTTAGACTTTGATGAAATACTTTTAAAGAATTTAAACAATTCAAGAATACATTTTCCTCTTTCTTTTAGAGAAAAACTTCAAACCAGATGGTTGGGCTTAATTAATTCTTATCACAGAGACATCTTTGTCATAAGGTATTTTTCACAGATGAATAGTATTACAGAAACCCCTTTTATTTACTGAATTGTGGAAAGAATGACTTTTCAGAAAGGAAGCAGTTACTGTAATTTTATCTTCTATTTCTTCAACTTTCTTGGCACTTAAAAGCAATTATAACATTTAGACTATTGAGTCTTCACTGAAGCAAGAGACATGTTTGTTTTAAATACTTTCTGTCCTCAAAGAACGAATTTGGGGGACTTTGTGCTGCAGTGTTTAGTTTCAAAATAAATATTGTAAAGCCCAATTTTGTTGCTGGACTTTTGTCTGCATGTTTAGCAGTTGAACTCACCATAGAACATCCAGTGGAGGCAAGTTTTAATTTACTTTTTCTTCCTTTACTTCCCATCTTACTCAGCAAAATTGAAAGTTAAATCACTAGGTATTTAAACCATAGGAAACATAATTTTTTTTTTTGGTAGAGACAGACAAGTGTGTAATGAGTAATTAGATTTTATCTATGAAAAGTAATAAAATTATGATCACACATTTTAGAAAACTTACAGAAACACGTGCGCGCACACGCGCGCGCACACGCACACACACACACAGAGTTTAACAAATTTAAAAGTCCCAATTACAGAGTCCCTCCTAAAAAACAGAAAAAAGCAGAAACCCAAGTTTTCTGTTATTATCGACTTGCAGAGTAATCCTTCAGGTGATGAGGAAATGAACAACAAGATTTGATCTCAGCTTATCTGATTTCCAGAGCCTAAGTTATTTATATTCAGGAACCAGGTCTCCTTTTCTATCTGAGAAACATATGTGTTCACAGTTTCTACTCTATTTTGAATTCACAGAAATATTTTCTGGCTTCATATAAAATGTGCATTCTTCTATTTATCAATATGTATTGTAAAACATTTGAACTTTCAGATTTATCAATTAACCTGGGACTGATATATATGGTTGTGTTTGTGTATGATTTCAAGCTGTATTTTGTGAATACAATAGCATTTCATCCCCTTTTAGTTAGAACAATTCAATATGTGAACTCTGGTTCAATGTGTGAATTCTCTTCTTTTGCTTCAAGTCATCTTTGATACTTATATACTGATTTATCCATCTAAATTCATTTCATTTTTGAAGTAACTTCACTCACTGATGCCAAAATTAACCCTTGTCCTACTGTCCACCTTGAAATACAAGTAAAACAAACATACTATTGTTTTCTAAATAGCAGCATTAATAATGGTCTAATAGTTTTTTCATTACTGTTTTCTCCTCAACTTCCTCTCATTAATCTATTAGCAATCAAAAAGAGAGTAAAGAAAAAAAGTGAAGGAGAAAGGGGAAGGGGGGAAGCAGATGATTAAAAAAATAACTAATGATTGTTAATTTTGGTTCATTCACTCAGCAAATAATTGAATGAATGACTTCTATGGCCCAGGCATTGTGTCAGGAGAAGTTAGAAAGATGAGAAAAGCAAAACAGACAAAGGATCCTACTACTTTATTTATATATTGTCAGGTAAAAGTATATGCATTCACCACACATAATCTGATGTTCTAAAGTATGTATACATTGTAAGATGACAAATTATAACTATGTAACTTATATATCACCACATATAGTTATGATTGTGGTGCGGACACTTACTAATCAATCTCTCTGCGTAAAGTATTATCTATACAACATTATTTAAGAGAGAGGGAATACAAACCAATGTATGCTATTTAGGAAGTACTTTAGTGATTTTTTTGGGGGGGAGAGCAAAACAATTTTCACTGTCCAAAGTATAAGTCTTTGTAAAGTATCATTACCTTACGATTTAAGTCTTTGAAATATTTTAAATAATTTATTCAAGTCAACCAATTAGGTCTGTGAAAAGAAGAGAGCTTTAGTATTGTTTGATAAAGACTCTGATGAAAGGCGTGCATAATAGCATTTGGATCACAGACAATTGAGGATTTATTCTCTAGATATTTTATTGTAAGAAATAGAGTTTCTTGTCATGTTTGCCTCACAAGCAGCAGTGAGCAGAGCCTCGGGGAGGGAGAGTCTGTGTGGCCACCAAGCATGGTGCACCCTGTTTGAACTTGAGTTTCTCCTTGACTCTCAGACTATCACAGGTTGCAGCTCAGTGTGGATGACCTTGTGTCAGCGTAGGTGCTGAACGTCAGCACGGAAGTCCATTGATATACTGTGAAAATACATCACTCTGTGGAAAAATGCCACTGTTTTACCTCTGACCTTATAACAACCCAGGCAACTTTATTTTTTTCTCCTTAAAATATAGAACTCTCAGGGTTCCTTGCCTTATTCTCAGATATAACTAGGAGTTACAATGCCCCACACATTTCTGCATTGAAGTGAATGAGTTCAGACTGCAAATGAATAGCTCTGTTGTATGAAATGATAGAATAGTGGCGCCTGTGACCTGATCACATGATGAAATAGAGCCAGTCCTCTCAAAACACTCATCGCAGTCACCTACAAAGTTGGATGTCTTGGGATCAATAATACGGGAGTGAGGAGGCGGTAGGTAAGAGATGGTGACTTCCATACAATGTCTTTTGGAGGTTCTGCTTTGATTCAAGGGCATATGTGTTAGGTTCTTGTAACTTTAATCATCTAAGACAACTGAGATTGTCCTGGTGACCTTCTGAAGCAGGCCAGTTGCAGGGCAAGCACAATATTGTGTCAGTCCTGCAATCCTGACTTATAGCCACACAGTATTCACACCAGATCCCCTGATGGAAGACTGGCCTGATTTCCTTACACTTGCTTTCAGTTTTCAGTTTAAGGATGCTACTGTTTGAAAAATCAACTTGTGCAATTACACTGAAAATGTCTTGAATCCAAACATGGTTAACTATTCAGTAAAAATGGGCAATTAGTAATATATTTACCCAAGATCTGTTATATTAAAGTATTTATTGATGCTAAGTGCTGGTTTACCATACCTGTAATCCTAACTACTCAGGAGGCTGAGAATTGAGGATTATGATTTGAAGCCAGCCTGGGCGGGTAAGTCTGTGAGACTCTTATCCCCAATTAACAACTTCCTACCCTTCCAAAAAAAAAAAAAGAAAGACTGGAAGTGGAGCTGTGGCTTAAGTAGTAGAGTGCTAGCTTTGACCAAAAAGCTCAGAGAAAGTGTCGAGGCCCCCTGGGTTCAAGCAGCAGGAAGGGCACACACACACACACACACACACACACACACACACACACACGCACACGTACACACACATATATACCGAACATCTACTGTGTTTGGTAACTCATTAATATTACAATAAAGTTGGGTTTGTCACTATTATTATTTGTACATAAAAAATTGGGGGAAAATCCTCAAGAAAATTTCTACTGGTTTTATATTAGATGAACTGTGTGAGAACTAAGATTTGCAACTAGATTTTCTGGAACTAAAGATTATTTTTCTATGGCATTTCACTGGATTTCAATATTTTTCATGTTGAATTGACTTGGGAAAAACCCCTTAGATTAGTCAATTGAGAACTACTATTCACTCGAAGCAGAGTTTCATATACAAGGCCCACAGCATTGTTTGTGCAGAGATAGAAAGAGCATAGGGAAGGAGCCTGACCAGACAGTTGAGGATCTTTTGCTTTTTTATCACAAAGTACCTATAGAAATCCATGAGATCTAACTGGACAGATTCCAGGTCCGTGTCATTCATGACAGTTTCAACAGTTAACAATTATTCTATCACTAGTAACTGTAGAAATGTATGTATTCAATGTGTACATTAACATTTATAATAATGGATACTGCAGAAAAGACTTTATATTTTTTCTTGCTCATGAACTTTGATAATATACCTGTCTCTTTCTCACTGTAGGTGTGTGTGTGTGTGTGTGTGTGTGTGTGTGTGTGTGTGTAAATGACAGCTTACTGAATCTTAGAGAACTAGCTAATTACTAATTTTCCTCGTTGAAGAAACCATAGATTAAAAAGTAACTATCCTGGCAAGTATTTTTGTGAGATAAAATGTTGCATCATTTGACATCATTTTGTATCAAAATAAATAATTTTATGATCAAATATGTTCTTGGATGTACTCTTTAGTCAGGTAAGAATTTTGAGGTTACCTGTGGAGCAGTTAGCAGTTACTGTTTTGAGCAACCTGGTTATCACATAGCCTAGAAGTTTCTGTAAAACTGAACCTAATTTGAAAGAACTTGTGTAAGAAAGCCTAAATCCTTAGTGGCAGTACGGCTCAAGTGGTAGAGTGCTTGCATTGAGTTGAAGAGCCCAGACCCAGAATTCAAGCCCCACAACTGACAAAAAAAAAGGAAGGAAGGAAGGAAGGAAGGAAGGAAAGAAAGAAAGAAAGAAAGAAAGAAAG
>NW_012267234.1:1738941-1856184 GCF_000151885.1 Dipodomys ordii
GGAAGGAAGGAAGGAAGGAAGGAAGGAAGGAAGGAAGGAAGGAAGGAAGGAAGGAAGGAAGGAAGGAATCTTAAAAGTAACCAGAGGAAAATAATTGCTGGAGGCCCTGGTTCAGTGTTATCTTAGCAGCCTTGCAACATGCATACCTTGGTTAAAAACAAACACAAAAACATACATTTACGTATGAATATGTATATCAGTGTGTGTGTGTGTGTGTGTGTGTGTGTGTGTAAGGTGAAATGACTTTTCAAACCAATGAACACAGAAAAATCTGTGGCCTAATTGTACTATAAGAAATACCGAAGGAAATCTTTTTATGTAAGAAGGAAATGACAACTAATTGAACCTAGTATGTTTACAAATGAATAAAGTACCAGGGATGGTGCTTACAGGGCTAATTATATGTGGATTTTAAAAGTTTTTATTTAAAAGATCATTAGACTCTGTTAATCAAAAACAGCAATACATTATTGAGGCTTCTAATATATATAGAGAGGTAAAACATATAAACACAATTATACAAGAAACAAAAACATTGTCTAAGGTTTGTATATAATAATTAAAGTTATATGGAATTTGAAGTCAGTGTCCAGAAAATTAATAAATATAAACTGTATGTTTATAGCAACTTTCCAAAACATAAAACAATAAGAAGGAATTATAAGAAGGAATTACTTAATCGATAATGACTCTAAAATTGAACTGTGTTTCTGTCTGGTGTCTGATATGTACATATATATACATATAAATAGATATACATATATATAAATATATACACATTCATTTTTTTCAGTCTGAAAGAAGAACAAAGAAGAAACAATCAAAAGGAAATCAAATATATTTTCATCACCACTATATTTAAAAGCAAAATTGAGTAGAGTGTATATACAAGGAGCAACTTCATGCCTTCCATAAAATTTTTTCAAATAAATAAAATAAAGATGGCTTAAATGTTCAGGTTTTGTAGAAGTAAACCAGATAATTATTAATCAAAAAAATTCTGGAGTTGCTTTGTTAATATAAAAAATAAACACTATAACCCCCGCTTGCACAACAAAAGAAATATATACACCTAGAAATGAAAGGCTATGTTTCACAATGATAAAGGTATCAATTTATCTTGAAATGTGCCTGCACATAATCATAGAGACCCCAAGTGCATGCCATGCATGCTGATAAAAAAGGAGATATAGACAACTTCACATTTATAATGGGGTATTTAATATACCTTTCTCAGCAACTGATAGAAAAGAAGAAGACAAACTGTAGAGATAGAGAAGGTGTGAACACTGTAAGCCAATGTGAAATATTTGACATTTATAGGCTACAGAAGGCCTCTGGACATCATTAACTAACCAGAGGTGTCATCTTCAGAAATGCCACCCAATAGAAAAAAAATTCACATCTTTTTCAGATATGTCTACGCATATAGCAGGATAGAGTGTATCTGGGTCATAAGGTGAGTTTCAGTAAAATTAAAAACATCGACATCACATCAAGCATATTCTTTTACCACAATATAATTAAAATGGAAGACAGTAGCAAGAAGATAGGTAGGAAACCTTTGAAATTAAATAATGAAATTCTAAATAACCTCAGGGTCAAGAAAAAAATCAGAAGGGAAATTAGGAGATAACTTTGAAACTGAGGGAAAATAAATGTACAGCTTGTCAAATTTATTGGATGAAGTTAAACTCTAGTCAGAGCAGAATATAGAAGCTTAAATGCATAAGTTTGTATATAATAAAGTTGTATAATGCTTGGAGGTAGGCTCTGCTATATTCGTGAAATGTTATGAAAGGAAAAGAAAATAAACAATGAAAAAGAGTAAATTGAGATTAAATAATAAACCAAAGAAATGGGTGTAGCTCAATGGTATTCACTTTCATTTTAAAAAAGCTAGAGGTAAAACAAATTAGAGTGCAAATGAATAAAAAGTATAAAAAGTAGATAGATAATAGAAATAATAAAAGTGAAAGTTTGATTTAGGATAAATCTATTAAACTGATTCATCTTTAGGTAAATAAAAAAGAAAAGAAAGAAGACCCCAACAATATTAGCAATTGGTGCAAAGGCACCACTAGCCTAAAGATTTGAAAGGAAAAGAGAATATTTTAAATAACTACATGCTAATGTAATTGGGAAAACCTTGAGGAAATAAAAATAAATTCTGATTTTCTAAGATTTATTCATGAATAAAAATTTAAAATTTGTATTATATAAAAAGATATTGGATTTATAAATAAAAACATTTTATGGAGAAAAATCCTGGTTTAAATGGCTTCTGTGCTAATATCAAATATTTGAATATTTGAGTTGGGAAAATAGATTAATGGTAGGACATTTGTTTTATATGTAATAAGCCCTTGGTTTGATTTCTAGCAGTACACAACATGGACATGCCCAAAGAATATTATCATTCCTTTTGTACAGAAAATACATGAGCAAAGAATGTTTTTTAATTTGTCACCAGAACTATAATGCAAGAAGCATCATGAACATAGCTAAAAGTTAACAAAATGAGCAAGCTGGATTTGTAATTATATAAAGTGGATAATTTGCCACTAGCAAGAATAGCCTATTCAAGAAGTGACATTTGATACAACATTTTGAAATTAAAGTACTTATCTATATCAACAAAACTAAGAAGAATCATATAGCTATCTCAATAAATACAGAAGAGAGTTTAAATAAAATAGAATATTGAGCTGAAGAGCTGAGGGATAGTGCCCAAGCCCAGAGTTCAAGCCCCACGACTGATATATATATATATATATATATATATATATATATATATATATATATCATATTTATTCATGAAAAAAACTCTCAGTCAGCAAAGGCTGAAAGTAATAGAGATTGCAACTTGATAAAGAGCAGCTCTTTAAAATAAAAATCCTATGGCTAATATACTAACTGTTTTTGACCTACAATCACAAACAAGTCCAGGATATCTGCTTTCAAGTTTACACTGGCAGGCATAGCTAGTTCAAACAGCAAAGTGAAATAAAAAAACATAGTGACTGAAAAGGAAAAAAGTTATAAATAACTTAGTAGAATAAAAAATTGTGGCATTTTATTCTCACTTTTTCTGTACTTTAGAATAAAAATTATGCATCTATATGTTATTTTGCTAGCACACAAGTGATATAGAAAGGGAGCAAAATTATGTAAATAAAATATTCAAAACTATTTTTAAAATAGTTTATTGTTATTGTAGGGGTGATAATACAGAGCTGTTACATTTATATAACTCAGGTAATGAGTACATTTCTTTTGCAACCATGTCTTCCCTTCCCTCCTGCTGTCTACCAGTTTTTCTCTCCCATTCCCACCCACAAGTTGTATAGTTCATTCTCCACATGGTGTCTAGTGAGTACCATTGCTGTATTTGTTCACCCTTTGTCCCATCTTTTCTGTGTCCCCTATACCCTCCCAAAGCCAAATAACCTAACATGACAAAAGGAAAAGACAACAAAACAGCCACAACAACAATAATATCTCATTTCTATTTCTTGTTTTTATTTTTAAAAATATTATGTGTATAATTATAAGCTGGGTGCCCATGGCTCATGCCTATAATCCTAGCTACTCAGGAGGCTGAGATCTGAGGATCAGGGTTCAAAGCCAGCCCAGGCAGGAAAGTCCATGAAACTCTTATCTCCAATAAACCGCCAGAAAACCAGAAGTGGCGCTGTAGCTCAAGTGGTAGAGTGCTAGTCTTGAGCTGAAGAGCTGAGGGACAGCGCTCAGGCCCAGAGTTCAAGCTCCACGACCAACCAAAATATATATATATATATATATATATATATATATATATATATATATATACTTATATATATATTATTTGTATGATCATATGCACATCATTATTGAGCCTTTCTGATCTGCTCCTTTGACTATCCTCCTTTGGTCTCACCATATGTATTTCTAGAGACCTCACTCCAGTTAGAATTGCCATTATCAAGAAAACTAACAATAGCAAAAGCTGGCAAGGATGTGGCCAAAAGGGAACTCTATTACACTTTTGATAGAAACATAAATTGGTTCAGCCACTCTGGAATGCAGTATAGATGTGTCTCACAAAACTTAACATAGAGTGTCTCTATGACCCAGTAATTTCACTCCTGGGCATTTATCCCATAGAACACAGACAAAGCCATACTAAAGCTACCAGCACAACCGTGTTCAATGCAGCATTGCTTACCAAAGTTAAGATAGGAAATCAAGCCCAGAGTTCAAGCCCCACGACTGGATGAATGGATCAAGAAAATGTGGTATGTATACTCAATAGAATTCTTTGCTTCCATCAGAAAGAATGATATTGTACAATTTGTAAGGAAATAGAAAGACTTGGAAAAATTATATTAAATGAAGTAAGCTACATCCAAAGAAATATAGTTCTAATGGAATCCCTCATTTATGGTAACTGTTATGTACCTATAAATTTACAAGTAAACACACTGGATGACAAAACTATTTGATAAATAGAGTAAAAATTTAGGGTACCTGAGTGTAGAGTTCCAAGGAGATGGAAAGCCCACAAATGCTCATAATGCATAGGATTTGGTCTCTAAAATCACATATTTACATATACCATGTATAAAGTAAAGCTGAGCTTAGTAACTTGAAGCCACATGCAGTAGACTTGTAATAAAATTTATTATTGTAAATGATTGTAATAAAATTTACTATTGAACACAGTAATTCTGCTCACCAAGACCTACATTTTACGTCATGTCCTTTTTTCCAAATACTGCTGATGCTTCATTAATTTTTCTCATGATGCTAGCCAGTTTTCACTAAAAACATGGTACCTTTGAACAAACCTAAAAACATCCATTTTCTCACTTAAATTATGGACATTGTATGCCCTTGGTGGCTTTGGAGGATTGTCATATGTTTATCTTGCTTTTGAAACACTTTTATCTTTGGAGACATTATTTTCACAAAATTACAGGCAAGAAAACCGCAGATCATGCAGCAGTGTAAACACAATTGATGATAACGTAGAGCTGACTGATAGCATCTCTGAGTCAATTGGGCTGTATAATGTGTATGTTGAAATTAACATATGTTGTTTGTGATTGAGAATATTTTTTATTTTTTACTTGGAATTCTTTTTTAACCACCTTTGTCTAAAACTGCTTGTAACAAATCTACAAATAAGATGGACTTGCTGTAATATATGCTTTATATTATAATGGAATATAAATGATACTGTGAATTAAGAAAATTATGAATTATGAATAGCATCATGTTGTCTAATATTTCTTAAATATGGTTGCCCACAGAATTCTTTTGTACTTCACTGTCAGCAAAATCACAGACATATTAATCTACTGTTAGAAGTGCGATATGGATTTTTGAAAGATTTTTTTTCTTGACTTTGATTTCTAGGAAATACAGAATCAATAGAAATTAATACAGTAACTTCCTCATTCCTAATCCTTAGGTATATAATCCTATCTTATTTGGCTGAATTCCTTTTGCATTATTATAAGGCATACATGCTACATTAGTGGAGCCCTCCCCACCCTCACCACAGAGTTTTATATACTGCTATAGTTTGATGCAATGAGTTCATGGTATAGAAGAAAAAGTGGGGTTCGATGACAGCAGGCTGTTTGGCATGAGCTAAATTAAAAATTCTGTGTTAACATTAACCATCTGAAAAATGTAGATTTATGGGGCACATTATTTTAATTTGTAGCCTAATAGAACATGTATATTTTGACTTCCAATAATTATATGGGTCCCGTGTAGTAAATGATTAATATATTCCCTGTGTAAAGACCTCCATTAAAGTAACAACAGTCACATACCGCTTATGCTAAGGATTAATTCGTTTTGCTATCTCAAAGTACTTTGGAAAATTGTGGTCTAAATATAGATAACTTAACATCTCCCCCTTTTTTGTTGAATGCCTCCAAAAGTTAGTACTCAAATGATTGAGTCTGGGGTGGGGTGGGAGAGAACCACTGGCAAGGGTGTAAGAAAATGATGTGTGTTCCCTCTGTGGGCCATGAATGATTTAAATGGCCTTCCTGTTGCTAGCAAAGTGTATCCAGTGGTTATGCATCCTCCTCTTTCATTTTAAATTAAGAAGCATATTTTTCTCTTCCCCAGATTCTTCTAAATTATTAACATTCACCATTCTTCATGATTTTTCTTTTAACTCAGCAACAGGGAAAAAGGAGGAGAGATGTTCCCTCCAAGGGCATTTTCCCTCCTCACCCCTCATCATGATGAGAAGAGGCCTGGCCTAACTGAAAAAAATTTTATTTGCTTAAGATAACAAGATTTAAGGAAAAAAAACCAAGCCAATCTAATTAACTTTGGAAAAACTAAGGGGAAAAAGAAAAAAGAAAACAAGAAAGTCGTAACAGAAAAAGAAAATTAAGTTGAAGCCAGGCATCCATGCTTCACACACCTATAACCCTAGCTACTCAGAATACTGAGGTAAGGAGGAGGATCATGGATCCAAACCAGCCCAGGTAGTTATGTCCTCAAGAGAGTCCACTCCAATTAACTAGCAATAAGCCCAGCTGGAGGTGTGGCTCAAGTGGTAGAACACTAGCAGTGAGCAAGTAAGCCAAGTGAGCACAAGGCTCTGAGTTCAACCCTTGGTAAAAACCAATTAAAAATAGTAATAATAATATATTAATAAGATTGTAAGTTGATGAGGTTCTGTTTTCTCATATCTGTAATCCTAGCTACTCCGGAGGCTGATATCTGGAGGACTGAGGGTCAAAGGCAGCCTGGGCACAAAGGTTGGCTGGATTCCATCACCAAAATAACTAGCAAAAAGCTGAAAACATGGTACAAGTGGTAGAGTACCAACTTAGCAAGTGTGAGGCCCTGAGGTCAAACCCAGTACTGCAAAATTTTTTAAAAAGTAAGTTGACAAAATTATGCTTTGGATGACTTAAAAATCTACCTTCCTTAATTCCAGTTGTTATCCCTAAATTTAGACGTGTGTAGAGTATGCAAATGTACACATTCATGTATTATATTGCTAGCTATATGAATATATATATATGTTATAGTATTATATTGATAATAGAAAAGTTAAAACATGGCAAACTGTAGGAGGATATTTTAATGGCTACATGTGCTTTATATTTTTAAGGAATTTTAAGTTGTGTGATGATACATGTTTTACTAACAGTATGTGAGCAAGTATAAACATAATTTTTAAAACTCACATATACATCCACACAGAGAAATTTAAATGCTATCTCCTAGATGTGGAACTGGAATTTCAAACTTTTGTCAAGAAATTGTTAAATGAAGTATGGTCAGAATGGATGACATTCAAATTTTGAACAAATATACATTTTCTTTGTTAGGGTTCTCCATAGAAACAGACTAAATAGGAAAGGATTTATTATAAGAATTTCATTCATGTGATTATGGAATATAAAAGTTCCAGGATCTGGAGTCATCAGTTCAGAGACTCTGAAGTGCTAATGATGCAGTTCTAGTTCTGGTTGGAAGGCCTGAGGATGAAAAGAGCAGATGTTGTGGTTAGTTTGAAGGCTGGCAGGTTTAAGAAATAAGAAGTGCCCATGTTTCAGTTCGGGTTCAAAACAGGAAAAACTATATATCCAACATGAGGCAGGTAGGCATAAATACATTCTTCCTTATTTAGGAAGAGGACAGACTTTTGTTAGTTTGGGTCTTTGATAGTTTGTATGCATCCCACTCACATTAAAAAGAGCAAATTTATTTAATAAGTCAAGTAAATCAGTGATTCTAGTTCTTCATAAATACCCTCAACAATGTTTGGCCAAGTATCTGGGCACCCAATGGCCCAGACAAGTTGGCAAATAAAGTTCTCCATTGCATTTTGCATTTGTAAGGTGAGCATCTTCATACTCACTTCTAATGAATAAATCTTAGTATCACCAGTGCTGCAGATAAAAGACATGGCAGCATTAAAAACTATGTGAATTGAGAACTTATGTATCATGATTTAGATATGAATATTAAAGAGTCCTGAGTCTATCTAATTCTCATGCTCAGAGATTTTTCTTAATTCCTTTCAAAAGATTCTAAAAGAATCATACTTTTAATTGAAATACAATAAAAATCATATTTGAAAATAAAATAGGTAAAAGATTATTGACATAAAGCTATAGGTCAATACACTGAATTGAAGGAAATTCTAGATTTTTGTTAATACCTTTCCTGGAAATAAAACTATATTACAAATGGCCTGAAAATAATAGCTTTTGGCTATTAATGATCACTAAAGACCCTGATCTGAGATTCTGTTTTGCTTGTTAATGCTTATATAATGCCTTCCTGTTGAGGATTGTATGGAGATGGTGATGGTGACTACTTTTTCTTTTTTTGTCCTGATATTACTAACTTTTTCTCTGGGCTATTTCCCTTTGGGCTACCAGAACAAATGGTCAGAGTGAGAAATAGTCAAAGGAAATCACTAAGTTTCCATTTGAAGGCTTGCTGGACTTGATATGTTAGACCCTCTGGGGATGTTTGATTCCACAAGGGTGTCTTTATTTGACACCAGCCAACTAAGCTATTTTACCACTGTCTAAAGATTCAAAAATACCTTGAAGAAATCTGACAGCCATGTAAATGCTTCCAGTCCAGAGCAATGTAAATTAGTACTGCTCATAGTAATAAAATAACTTCTGTTTAGACAATGTTATAAATCCATACAAGTTAAATTTTTATTTGAGCCCATTTTGACACCTCTGGTTCCCTCATTAATTAAAGAAAATCACATTAAAAATAGCGTATATTTATTGCTGGACATCCTTGGCTCATAGCTGTAACCCTAAACTATACAAGAGGCTGAGATTTGAGGATCATGCCTTGAAGCCAGTCTGGGCAGAAGTCGATGAGACTCTTATCTCCAATAAGCTACCAAAAAAGTCAAAAGTGGAGCTGTGTTTCAGTGGTACAGTGCTAGCCTTGAGCATAAAAGCTCAGGGACAGTGCCCAGATCCTGAGTTCAAGCCTTAGGACAGTTGTGCGTGCATGTGAGCACATGCGCACTCACAAACACACACACACACACACACACACACACACACACACACACACACATGACATATGCTTATTTTCAATTATGTGGGATATTTCTATTTGTATTAACTTTTGAACTTATTGGTTATTTTTCTTTTTTATAGTTGCTTCCTCAAAATGTGTTTAGCCAATGGATTACAAGCTTAGTGAAGGCAAGGATCACATTTGTTTTATTTATTGCTGTATCCAGAGAGTGTAGTATCAGAAATGGAGTAAGGACTCAGAACATAGCCTCCTGGTTTCCTGAATTCGTAACTGCGAATGAATCAAAGCTATTTCTGAGCAATCAAATGAGTCCTGGAGGAGAGACTTTCAATGATATTAAGAAAGCGCTGAATGGCCTTGTTAAATCAGAATATGCAAAGTGTTGGTATGCAAAATTTATAATAAAAAAGTCTCTTTTTAAAAAGTATCTTTGAATACTCAATGTTTTTAAAAGAGTTACTATGGTATCATAAAGGTACACACAACACTTCTGGTACAACTAGGAATAGAAACATCTTAGATAACAATACAAAATCATTCTTTTTACTCCTACATCTAGAAAGTTAAGTGCGGATAACACACACACATACACACATTTCTTATTTATTTTCTGTGTTTTTAATTTAATTATTTTTGGCAGTATTGGATTTTGAACTCAGAGCCTCATGCTTTCTCAGAGTTGCTTGCTCAGTTGGTACTCTACCTCTAAAACCATACCTCCAGCTTGCTTTTTTTCCGGGCCATTTTGGAGATGGAAATTCATACTTTTCTTCCTGGTCTAGCTTTGAACTATCATCCTGAAGATCTCAGCCTGCTGAGTAGCTAAGATTCCAAGTGCCATTGGCACCTAGCCTGTTTAATTTTTCAGATATGTCTTTTTTTATTTTCAGTTAAAAAAATATGGTCCCAGTAGAATGTTTTGTAAGAAATGAAGAAAACTGTCAAGCACATGACTGAGTCAGACAGACTCAGGACTCTTGTTATTATTCATATCTTAATGATGATATGTAAGTTCTCAGTATTTTTTTAAAGCTGCCATTCCTATTCTCTAAAATACTCCAGCACTACTCATAAGATTTGTTTGTTAGAAAAAACAGGGAGTGGTATAAAAGGGAAAACATTAGACAAATCAGATATGATAGAGTTTAAATTTACAAAGGACACAACTGGGCACTTCCTAACAGCGGGATAGGTTCTAAAGGACTCCGGAATTGCCACGTACCTGAATAGCATTGCTAGGTAGAAAAGGAAGTGCAATAGAGATAACTTGATTGGTTAAAGCATCGTTTGCCTGGTTGGAATGTGGTTGGACAAAAGCTCAGCTGTTGTCAATGATTGAGACTTAGCTATTTGTTACAAAATTTGTTAACTTTTCAATTTAAGAACCAAGTTTACCTAGCAATAGAGCTCCATGGTAGAGTGATTGCCTAACATGTGGGAATCCTCAATACTGTCAAAAATAAATAAATAAAAGACATGAAGGATGGAGTTAGGTGGCAGTTCCTTGTGAAGGAATTTGATTATTTAAGTTCTGGAGCTTTCGTAGACCAAATTTAGTTTAATAAGGCTGTAGAAAACTCGGCATTCTCAGACCTTAAAACATATATTTAGGTGTCAAAACATCTAGATATTTCTAGAATTGTCACATCTTTGCTAAGAGTTCCTGCCTTAGACCTATAGACAAGGGACCTATTAGAAGTCTGTTTTCCTTTACATCTCTTGCATGTATACTCAATATCCATAGGAATTTTAGCTGCTTCTTTTTATCGTAATTCTTGAGTGGTTCTTTTTTTCCCCTTGCAATCCCAAAACATCTATGATGACTTAATTATCATATCCAAGTGATGAATCTCTCATTCCCATAAATGATATTAGGTAAATTGGATCACTGTGATTAGCATCTAGATGTGTCTAATTAGTAATTAATAGGTTTAAATTTCTAATAAGATGGAAACAGTCGAAGAGGGTGGAAACGGACTCTACCACCTTGACCCTTACTCAATTATGGACTGATAATTACAGAGGCCATGAGATAAGGCTGTTTGCTACTGCATACTTTTATCTACAAGAAATCATAAAGTAGGCTGTGGGTCACTGTAACTGAAGATGCTGAGTTCATTCCTTGGTCAGTTCAACGCCAATAAACACAACCAGGAGTTAACTAAGTGAAGGAAGGTTTATTATGTGCATAGGTAAGGAAAGCCCTGAAGAAGATTCCCACAGCAACCGTGTCATTAGCATAGGAGACTAGGAGATTTTATTAGACTCATTCATATTCATGTTGAAGAGGCATCCTCACAGCGGATGTAGAGGTGGGCACCTTCCCGAGCATCCTCGGAGCACAGTCTTCTCCAGACATCAAATTTCTAAAACAATGCACGGAAGCATCTCCTGGGAAGAGAATTTAATTTTATAATGGAATTATAATGAGTAAAATTCACTCTAGGTCACATCGATGATTTGGGCTGTTTCATTGTGGTTTCCTTTCACAAAACAACCTGAAGAAATATCAGCTGTTGTTTGTAGGGTGAGCATTACCCTCTACCCCCAAGAATGGGATTTTCCACTAAATGTTCCTGCCTAGCAGCTTACAGGGTCTTATAATGTCTTATAATATGCTTCTTCATGCATTAAGACCAGGGGTTTTTTTTGTTTTTGTTTTTGTTTTTTTGTTGGTTGTGGGACTTGAACTCTGGGCCTGGGCGCTGTCCTTACACTCTTCAGCTCAAGGCGAGCACTCTACCTCTTGAGCCACAGCGCCATTTCTGGTTTTCTAGTGGTTTATTGGAGATAAGTGTCTCACTGACTTTTCTGCCTGGGCTGGCTTTGAAACGTGATTCTCAGATCTTAGTCTCCTGAGTAGCTAGGAGTATAGGCGTGAGCCACCGGCGTCCGGCTAAAAGCAGGTTTTGAACTCTGAGCCCAGTTGTTAAATATATTGTTAATTATATGGTAATTTTCTTTGTAAATTTGTAGGGGAGGGTGTTGTTTATCTATCTATCTATCTATCTATCTATCTATCTATCTATAGTAGTTGCTCAAAAGATGTTCAACTCAACATGTCAGTTTATGAATATAGTACATCTTGATCGGTGTCCCTTTTCCAACATGCTCCCTTCCCTCTGTCCTGACTCTACCTATTCCCTCCAGTTACCTGGTTCTATTTTTCACATGTACCTTAAATATTATGGCTATATTTGCTCACCATTTCTCAAACTATTCATCTGCTTGAATTCTTGAATTTCACTTTCCTACAGGAAATGCTATGAGTAAATTTGTGAATATAACAGAAGATTAAAAGGACTTGATGTGGCTGTCTTTTGGACTGAGGTTATTCCATCCAATATTCTTATGTCAACTTATTTAGAAATTTTGACCCAAACTTAAGGGACATGCAGAGTAGAAACAGCCTGATCTCTTAGAGTGTTAAGTTCTATCGGTTCCAAAGAAATAGGGTAGAAAGTAAATAGATCTTCTACCATTGTCCTAGAACTGCTTTCAGTAGGTAAAGAGAAATGTGTGTGTGTGTGTGTGTGTGTGTGAGAGAGAGAGAGAGACCTTTATAACATTGAGGCTGAAGAGCTGTCATCAGTAATTAATTGCACCAAATATGTAAGCCAATCCTCAATTTTATTACTCCAATAAACACAAAGGTTTTTTCATCTTTTTCTATTAAAGAGAAGAAGTATGGACAGTATTTGAGTATCCAGGCTTGATATCTCAGTCTTGAACTCCAATCCTGGAGTTAACAATCACTCTTCCTTTGATTTTCTCACTTACAGAAAGGATAATGGTGGCAGTGAGTCGATCTGATCTCATACAGAAATTGTGAAGGGTAAATAAAATTCTGCATACAAGAAAGATTCTTGCCCTAAATTTGTGTACATATTAAATGTTTCCTAACATCTCACTGTAGAACATACGCATACACACACACACACACACACACACACACACACACACACCATTAATGAAATCTAACCGTAAGAAGAAAGTTGCCTTACTTCTGAGTCTCTAAGATCCTAAAGAACAACATTCTTTATGTATTCGGGAGGCAAGCACTATCACATGCTGCCAGATCTTCCCTTTCCCTTGAAATCCCTTACTTGGATTTCCTGCTGTTTACTCAGCTGGCCACAGGGATGCACTGTGTTCCTTTCAAAACCTCCTTGAAAGCATTCTCAGTTTGCCTGATGGGACCTGTGGCCTGGAACTTAAACTGAGGAAGATGACGGCAGATTTAGTGCAGGAGAACACGGAGGACTTAAGTACAGGGGGGCCTGAGTGGGACTCCTACCTTTGACAAGTCTCAAAACCTACAGACCTCATCTCTTAAAAAATGGAGGAGACAACCCTTACCTCCCAAATTCACGAGGTTCAAAGAATTGTCTATGATAAGATAAAGAGGTGCTCAACAAATATTTCTTGGGGAAAAAAAGGATTTTGAAAACCTCCTCACTTTTGCAGAGTTTTATGTGATAAGAATTTTCTTTTACTGATCCTCCTTCCTCACATAAATGTTGAATTCTGTGATCCAAAGTTTCACTGAAATAGCAGGCAAAAGATTGCTATAGTAAGTCCTGTGCCAGTAGTTTATGCCTATAATCCTACCCATACAGGAGGCTGAGATCTGAGTATCACAGAGCAAAGCTAACCTGAGCAGAAAAGACCATGAGATTCTTAGCTCTAATTAACCAACTAAAAGCCAGAAATGGAGAATGGAGCTATGGTTCAAGTGTTAGAGTACTAGCCTTGAATGAAAAAGCCAAGTAAGAGCATGAGGCCCAGCCCAGTACCAGCACCAAGAAACAAACCAAACAAAAAGCACCACTATACCATACATAAAAGCTTTCTATTCATTTCAAGTTCACTAATAATAATAATCTATATTCACAATGACAGAAATTCAAAATTTATCATATCCATTTAGAAATATGGTTAATTTGATTTTTTTCAATATGAAGGGAGATTAATAGGAATATCTTTTTTTCAAATTTGCATATATTAATTGTACAAAGGGATTTCACTTTGGTATTTCACACATGCATACAGTGTACATTGATCTTAATAACCTGTTGCTCTCTCTTCTCCATATTTCCCCCTTCACATTTATTTTACAACAGCTTCATAAATAGACAAAATATATTTTGGTATTGTTCCTCCTCCTGTCATTTCCTTTCTTTCCTTCTCCTCTTCCTTGCCACCCCAGATAGTCCCACAATTACAGCCATGTTTTTTTTAATATATGGATTTACATGTGAACAGGTAAAAGAACGTGTATGTGTATGTATGTGTGTATATGTGGAGACTATTCAAAAATTGAGGCTGCCATCAATAATCGATTGTACCAAATACATATATACCCACATATGTGTATGTGAGTGTGTATGGTCTAGGTTCCAAACATAAGATAATCATCTTTAGTCTTGTTCCTGAGTTAGGTTTGGGAAGGACGCATACTCCCTGCCAGTGTATAAAGTGTTCCAAAGTCCTTTTCAAGGTCTAGGAATTATAAAAATTGGCTTCTCAGCCTATTATATTGAACAACACCAGGGCATGTGATTTTCAGCACAAAAGAGTCAACCCTCAGATTTGAGAAATTGTCAAAAATTGTGTCTTTAGGACATTCTCTTAAGTGTTGCAAAGAAATAGATTTACTGGAGTACAGGGGTAGCCAATATTTAGAGTCCAATAAAGACAGGCTGATCAAGATATACAAGGGGGAGCATTTTCCCCTCAAATCTGGGAAACAGTTTTGACATTTCCCTTTTTTGCTATACTATAATGCACCTTCAATATCAGAGCAGAATCCTCTCAAGATGAAGTCATTTATCACAAGACAAAATGTATGAGCTGCCTTGGTTCACTTGATCCTCAGACAGGAACATTTGCTGGACTCTAAAATGGATAGTTGTAATTGAGATATGTTTCTGAAATTCTAATCATAAACCCACTCTTCAAGTCTGATTCCATATTACCAATGCATTTTCCTTAAAATCTATCCTAAACCAAGGATATTTTTGTGGTTTAGATAATAACTCTTTGTTGTATTTTTAATCTCTCCTTCCTTCCTTCCTTCCTTCCATCCTTCCTTCCTTCCTTCCTTCCTTCCTTCCTTCCTTCCTTTCCTTCCTTCCTTCCTTCCTTCCTTCCTTCCTTCCTTCCTCTTCCTTCCTTCCTTTTTTTCTCTCTCTCTGTATTCAGTTGTCATATTCTTTTACAAAAGAAGCTGAGGATCATATGGCTTCTACTTGAGTCTGTGTTGGTTAATAATAAAAATAGTAATAGGTACAAATATGCCAAAAGCCTTACTTGAATATGAGCTTTAGGGTGGGAAGAGAGTACTGGAGATTGAACTCAGGGCCTCATGCTTCTAGTCAGGCACTCTACCACCTGAGCCATGCCTAAAGTCTGAACATGAACATTTTAAAATTTCAAGTGAAATCAAATAAACGAAATTCATTTAGTTTTCATTAGTATCCTGCCAGCTAGATCCATTTATCCTGTTTAAAAGTAAGGAGATGGAGCCAGACATGGTGGCTCACTTTACAGACACAGTGGCAAATGCCAGCCATCCAGGCACTCAGATGGCTTAGGTTGGAAGGTCATCGAGTTCAGGGCCAGCCTGTCTAATACACTGAGCCCACTTCCAAAGAAAACAAATAAACTAAATCCCATCCATCTGTGGGACTATAGAAAAGATACAACATTCATTCATTTGGAATTCAGAAGTAAGACAGATGGAAGAATTGAAATGATATTTGAAATAATAGCTGAAAATTTTTAAGTTTGGAAACATATATAAACCATGTAATCGACAAACTCGGAGAAGATAACTCCAAAGAGACATTCTAACAAACATACTGTAATTGAACTTCTGACCAGTGAAGACAAAAAGAAATGCTGTACCTTTAAGGTTCAGAGAGGGAAATAACCTTTCATATGTTAACCATGCTACAAATTGCAATACTTTTTTTTAAGATTAGAAAGTCCTTGTCAAAAGTCAGTAGCAGCATTTTCCAAACACTAAGTGACTTAACTTCCTGGCCTCCTATTATTAGGCAAAACTTCTTTCAAGAATGAAGTGAGGGGCTAGGAAGGTGGCTCAGTGGTAGAGCGCTTGCCTTGCATGCCTGAGACCCTGAGTTCCATTCCTCAGCACCACATAAGCAAAAAGAAAAAACCTGGAAGTGGCACTGTGACTCAAGTGGTAGAGCGCTAGCCTTGAGCTGAAGAGCTGAGGGGCAGCACCCAGGCCCAGAGTTCAGGCCCCACAACCGAACCCCCCCCAAAAAAAAGAATGAAATGAAATGAAGAATTTGTTGTCCACCTCAATGTCTAACAGGATTTCTCTGAACAGAAATTAAATTATTTTTGAAGTCCTTCTAAACCTCTCCTTTTAAAGACACTCATTGTCTCCTATAAATGTGTTTTTCTATTCCTCTAAAAGTTTTTATTCTTCAAATATTTGCTATTCTCAATAAGCTATACTTTTTGCTAACAAATAATTACTTTTTCAGAAGTCTTATAACATCAGAAATGAAGATAATCATACTCTGGTATTTGAACAACTAAAATTTGACCTGCCCTATATCTTACAATGATTGGATGAAGAGAGCCATATTCATGCCCTTATTCTATGAGTAGAACTCCTCCTGTTAGCTTTAATTTTGAGTGCATCTGAAAAATAAATATCTTTTTCTTCATCATTTAGTATTTTCCCTATTGTCTTTTGAGCACATCTGATAGCTAATATTCATTAAGTAACAATTAGGGAATGAGATCTTTTCTCTCGGAGACACCTGTTTTGCTTTCCTTTGGTCTCACTACCTCATACTTAAAACTACAGAAACTTGGCAGTTTTCATTCACAGCGTTGAATGATTTAGAATTCTGTTTTGCATTTCAGTTTTGTCTGAACCCATATGGCAAAGTCAAAACTCCAAACAGATCTGATGAATTCCATCTTGTGCTAGCCATTCCCTGTGGCATGACAAAGCTCTGCAAGCTTTCACCAGACTTAATTCTTCTTAGCTCCATGGCCATCTGCACCTGCACTTTCAGGCTTGGATAGGCCTCACAACTGTCTCTGAAACACAGTTCATAGGAGTCCAGTGTAGTCATTTTAAGTTGAGAGTCAGAAAACAAACCAATCCAGGAAAACACTGAGTTTGTACTTCAGGAGTAGCTTAGTATTTCAACACCTGCTTCTCACTTGTGAAAGATATCTCAGGAGTAGAAGAGTTCTGATTAGAGTACCTAAAATTTCACTAGCACAACATTATGCTAACTGAGTCCCACACATCAGAATTTACCTAGTACATGGACAAAGCACATCTTGTCTTACTAAATTCTCTAAGCATCACTTTGAACTAAATACCAATATTACCATCACTCAAAATTTCAGCCCACTTTCATTCTTTATCAAACTATTGAGAACTTAATAATTATTATTTTCCCCAAGTATGGTACAAATTGGCATCTATGAATATGTAGACAAAAACATGTCAATAATGACTTGTACATCTCATTGTTTCAATGGGTCCACCTGTATCTCTATTTAAACGATTTGATTTTTTTCCTTCCCCTCCACAAATTATACTGTGGGGGAGGGACATACAAAACAATAAAGAAATCATCTTATAAATACGTTAGAAACAATCACAAGAAAGAAAAAACATTTGAATCCTTATCTTGGGGTTCATTTCACCTAACATCAACTTATCTGAACTTTTCTGGTTGTCTCAGACATATACTAGTTATTGCAAATAAAGGAAACCATGGGACCTATGTTTCTTTGGGCCTGGCTTACTTAGGAAAGACTTGGAAAAAATTATATTAAGTGAAGTAAGCCAGGTCTAAAGAAACATAAGTCATTATATTGAAAAATGAACTTTACAACTTTGGCTTGGGGTGGGCGGAAGTGGGGTTGGGATTGGGTGGGGGGAGATGGGAAGGGATGGGAAGGGGAAACAAAGGAGGAAGCAACAATGCTTGATAAGAAATGTACTCATTACCTTGCCCATGTAATTGTAACCCCTCCGTACAGTATTTTCAGAATAAAAAAAAAATCCAAACATGTAAATAGAGTAAGTTTCATGTTAGAATTACTTCTTGTAGAATGAGTGGATTTGAACAGAGAGGACAAAATGGAAAGAAAATTTCTGTTATAAAAGACCACTCTGTCTAAAACCCCAAAGGGAATTGTATCTGATTTGTTTATACCAAAGTGTGGTAAGCTACATGGCCCAAGGGCAGTATGAAAGGGTTCATTCTTCTTACTGTATTTTTCAGGAAATTTTTGAAAAATAAATATCAAGGTCTTGCCTGGACATTCAAATAAATAATAAAAAGAGAGGGGAAAAGTCCAAGGTGAAATCTATTAAAGTAAGCAGCGAGTGAAATTCAACAGAGCTGGGGATAATTTTGGAAAGATTGGCCAAAACTACCAGGATCCTACCCTAAAACCTCTGAACTGTATTCCTTAGCTCATCATCAGACCCCTCAGACTGCAATAAAAGCTTTCTGTGTAATCAGCACTTAAGACATATTTTCATGGAAGTGCATTCTACCCGTTGGAAACTTCCAAGTTCAAAATATCATGGATGAAATAAGATGTTGTTTTTCATGAAAGAAAAGGTGTACCAGGAGTAGGAAGTTACGTTTGGATCTAACGCACATGGCCTTTGAGTGCTGGACAAAACATTCTTAGCATCATCCAGGTGATGAGGAGCTGCTGTGTGAAATGCTATGACCTTCAGCCCACAGCTTTCACTGTGCATCACAGGGGAACTGGGAAAGGGACACTAGGCTGGTCTTCTCAGACTAATTGGTTGAGGGTGAGCATGAGCTTTGAGCTCATTAATATGCTTTGCTCTCTATTAGACTTTATGTCCCATGGCTCATTAAATCCCTGTTGATATAGCCTCTGGCTGTGTTCCTTCCTCACTGAGTTCATGGGGTAAAGATTTTCCCTCTCTCTTAAAATTGTATCAACATTCACTCTCGCTGAGCTGTTTAGCCCTTGCCAATTCCTTTGTGATCACCTCTGACCAGTAAGAGAGTCACAGTTTCAAATGTTAACTTCAGTGTTGGAAGAAAAACAATTAAATGTAACCAGACCAGGCTTTGATAGTCAAAACATTAACTCATGAGACTCTCTCTCTCTCTCTCTCTCTCTCTCTGGCAGTCCTAGGGCTTGAACTCAGGGTCTGAGCACTATTCCTGAGCTTTTTCATTCAAGGCTGATGCTCTACCACTTTGGGCCACATCTCTACTTCTAGTTTTCTGGTGGTTAATTGAAGATAAGAGGCTCATGGACTTTCCTGCCAAGGCTGGCTTTGAACTGTGATCCTCAAACCTAGGCCTCCTGAGTAGCTATGCATATAGGCATGAGCCCAGGCTTGATTCATGAGACTTTGTACAATCAAGACATAATTTCTTTTTCACATTATCAATCTTATCACTTCATGGGATAAGAGGTATCATAATTTAAGAGATTATTTTATTCATTGATGAGTTTGTTTGATGGGAAGATATGGAATAGGCCAAGGCAAAAGCTCAGGTACTTTCTTCATTTTTTTTTTTGCTATAAATCAAGATTATATAAAGAAGTGTTTCAATCTCCTATTATATATATGTGTACAATGAAAATAGAATCTAAATAATGCAGATGACATTAGAACAAATGAAAAGTGAAACACCTAATAAAATTGAGGATGACAGCACCCTGGATGGCTTTCTTCTATTACATTATCCATTGTTCTCCCAAGAGTCTTTCAGCCAGTGCAGGGATGGTGAGCGTTCTCACTGTACATTGAAGCAAGAAAGGGGAACTAACCACGAAAACAAAAATATATATTCAGAAGTACACTGCTGAATTTCGATTTCTTCTATATCCAATTTTATACAAGGGGATATTGTGGATTACAATAAAAACAGATGATCTAAGCCATTTTTACCCCAAAATACTCTTAAGAGACTTACCATTTCTCAGTTTTTTTTTCTCACATTTGTCCATTATTGAAAGGTTAATTTGAGAGTGGATCTGGGAGGGTTGTGGGCCTGAACTCTGGGCCTGGGCGCTGCTGTCCCTCAGCTCTTCAGCTCAAAGCTAGCAGCGCTCTACCACTTACGTGTCAGCCCCACTTCTGGCTTTTTCAGCGTATGTGGTGCTGAGGAATCGAACCCAGGGCCTCATGCATGCAAGGCAAGCACTCTACCACTGAGCCACCTTCCCAGCCCCAAGACTTTTTTGTTTACTTTGCATAATCCAAAAAAAAAAAAAACCACTGACCTTATATTATTTGAAGCCCAAGCATTTGATCTCAAGCAAAGTTAATTTCTGGAGTACCACTGAGTTAGTTGGGGGAAAAAATGGCTGAAAAAAGAAAATGAAGGTATTTGTGAAAAAGTAATACTCAGTCTGCCAGTTTGAAATTTAGTGACAACAAAATCATTGATTTCCAATGCATAATAATTAAAATTTTTGACTTGTTAATTATAGCTTCTTAACTGTCAAGAAATTGCTTTGCTTTTGAAAAGAAAGGTTAAGCCCAAGACTTTTCTTTCTCTCTCTTTTTTTTTTTTTGAAAAAAGAAGACAAGGTGACAGAAGAAGATATAATCCCTAAGCTTCATGGTAGCCAAGTATTGGTAGCCGGGAAGGTTGGCTATGGATGGATGGGGCATAAAACATATTAAAGACAAACTCATGCAATATAGCTTTGCACGTGGCTACATCAATATAAAAGATGTAAATTGGATCCCATCCAATGGTAGGTTAAAAATGAATTTTATTTCTTGCTTTTTCCACTGAGCATTTCTAGCATCTTTGAGCAAGAACCTCACAAAGTTATTTACCACAGGTGTGCTGGTAATTATGATATATTATAAACATTTACATTGTATAATGGTCCTCAACATCTTCCACCTGTGACCTGGTACCTGCATACCAAGCAGCCATGTAAAGCAGGAAGAAATATAAGCTGCCAACTTAGGAGAAAAAAAAAAACAAAACTTTTTTTCCCCCCTCTCTTTTCTCAGAATCCCTGAGATTCTCCAAGGGCATTAATGTTTATGCAAGGATTTTTTTCTTTCCTGTCAATTTTCTAAATTGTTTCACTTAAATGCATCTTTTTAACCTTAAAATATTAACAATTTTAAACCTGTCTAAATGGCATACATGCTTCATTGTCTTCTTAAAGCAAGTGAAGATAAATGTACATTTATTTTCTAAATGATCCATTGTATCAATAATCAGAACATGGTGAAATGAGTCCCATCAGTGAGTATGAATGATGCTAAAGCAGATTTTGTCTGGGCTAAGTGGTCACATAAGTCTGTATCTTAGGACCTCCTAACTTTGATGTCAATGGTAGCAATAAAAACTTCTGTGTTACATGCTAAACTGCTTCTCATGTGTTTTATTACTGATACCATTATAACTATATTTAGGTTTATCCCTCAGTCTGTCTCTTCTTCATAATGGACATTCTATTTCCTTAAAGCATGCCAAATATAACTGTAACAGCAGTAGGGTTGGAGACATTCACCACCCACAGTTCTTATCCAGAACCTAATATACCCCAGCAACTCTTTTACAAGCTTTATATCAAGAGTTCTATCACTTGCTTATGAGGTGGTTATTATTAACACAGGTGAAAAGAAGCATTCCAGAAAAATTAAAGAGAGGTAATAATGTGATGTTCACAGAGAAACACATGCGCACAGACAACTCCAACAAACACAATAGCATAAATATTCTTTGGAAGGAAATCTCTGAGAGCATCTGTCACATGCACAAATGAACTAAAATGAATTTTTCGAAACAAAAGAAACCCAATCCCACACAGGAAATACCCTAGACATATGAAAGTTGCAGCTAAAGCAAATAATTGAATATTAAATATGTGTGTGTGTGTGTGTGTGACCTTTCTCATTCCCTTCTGTTGGTACTAACTACATTTGTAATTCAGCCAAAATGACAGGTCATGAATGTGGTCAGGGAGAAAGATGGAGGGGACCAAAAGGCATTGAAGAGAATTGTGGTGCAGGTGCTGAAGATCCCACTGAATGTCCTCAGAGATCAAGATACGGAGAGTAGCTGTTGGCCGTTCGACTTGAGGCAGCTCAGGCTAGCTAAGTGGCCCATTCAGAAGGCAGAGGGTGACAATTTGCTTAGGTTCCTGGGTGTGAGTTCTAAGAATGAGATGAACCACTACAAAAAAGGACAAGAGTCCACTTAACTTTGTATCACAGAAGCCAAGGAAAAGAGTGGGGTTGAAAAGAGACGGGGAGAGGGAAGAATTGAAGTTATTCTTGTGAGTCACAAAGCATGCTACTTACTTTCAGTGATCCTGGGGGTTCTTTTGATGCTGACACTTGAACTTGGGGCCTGAATATTGTCCCTTAGCTTTATCACTCTTGGCTGGCTCTCTACCACTTGAGCCACTCCTTCACTTTCAGTTTGTGGTAGTTTTTTTATTATAAAAATACTGTACAGGGCTGGGAAGGTGGCTCAGTGGTAGAGTGCTTGCCTTACATGCATGAGGCCCTAGGTTCGATTCCTCAGCACCACATAAGCAGAAAAAAAAATACTGTACAGAGAGGTTACCGTTACATGAGCAAGGTAATGAGTATATTTCCTCTCGAGCATTGTTGCCTCCTCCTTTGTTTTTCCCCTACCATCCCTTCCCTCCCACCTCCACAACTAACCCTCCCCCCTCAACTTTCCTGCCCAGGTTGCTTCAAATAGCAGTCCTCAGATCTCAGCTCCCTGAGTAGTTAGGATTATAGGTGTGAGCCGCCAACACCTAGAAATTATAGAATCATATGTCAATATGGGGTGATCCCAAAGTACTAAAAAGAGCACCCATTGTGTAGAAAATTCTGGCCCCCTTGAAGATTATAGTCCTTGACAATCTTTGAGGACTGCCATTTTAAATTAATCTCCCCTGATTTTCTAGGCCTTTCGGTATTGAACCCATATGTTTATCACTTTTTCTTTTCTCCTTTTTCCTTTTTGAAATTGTCCTTAGGCACCACTAAGTTTCCACTTTGTCTTCCTTGCGCATTCTTGATGGCTTTTTTCCTCACTCTGCTTAGCTGTTTTGCCAGAGATTCTGTATAAGAATCTCTTGCAGTTAAAAATGTCCCTTTGAGACAAGTGTAATGGTGTATGCCTGTAAATACTGCACCCAGGAGAAAGAGCAAGAAGATCATGAGGTTCAAGGCTAGCCTTGTCTAGATAGTAAGATCTATCTCATCTAAAAGTCCCTTTGACCATCGGTGCCATCCTCAAGAGTAAGTTTCCAGGTAACAGGTGCAGACTGCTAGCTAAGAGGTGCTTTGCATCAGGAGTACATACAAGCAACTGGAAAACCCCAAATAATTATTTGCTTCATCAGCCTTTTAAGCATCAGAGCCTAAGGCAAGCATGGTTTGTTGTTTTGTTTTAAATTCTCATGTGTCAATTAAGCTATTCTTCCATTTCACAGTTGGTAACACTTAAGAGAACCTGTTGTTGAAAATCACATCCTTACCTTGTTCTGTAAATAAAACCTAAACTGCTTGAGTAAAAGAAAGGAAAACAGGGAGCTGCCAGAGAGGGAAATATTTGTGTCAGAGAAATGTACAACATGCCCACAATGGAAACCTTTGCTTCTCACTTTCCTACCTCCTTCCTAGCTGACTTTGGGTTTTGTTTTGCTGTTGTTTTCTAAACTGTTACAGCACAGAATGCAGATTGAAGCTCCAGGCAATCACAATTAAATCAGGAAAAAGAGACACATTCGCCAAGGTTAACACAAGCTGCAGCTTAATCAGGGTGAAACAAACAGACACATTCAAGGACCTTAAAATAAAAACTGCCATTTCGGTGACATTCTTTTTCCCCCCTCCTAACACTACACAATAACCTAGTGAGCGTGTCCAATGAGGAGCTAAGTGTATAAGTTCCCAAATCAAATCAATATATACCATGAAAAATTTTAGGCCACAAATGTAACATGTCAGTTTAGCTTGTGAGCTGTTGATCTCAAAACATCATCATAATACTTAGAGTAAAGCATTTATACAAAAAATGAGGGAAGGGGTAACAAGATAGACAAGAAATGTAATCATTGCCTTACTTATGTAACTGTCAACTGTCCATCATCTTGACAATAAAATAAAATAGAATACATTTATGTGATAAAAATTTCCTATATGCAAATCATAGGCATATGAATAAACACAATATTGATCAATTTGTAACAATATTTCCCCTTGTGGTTGTTTTGAGGAAATAAATTTAATCACTCTATTTGGTACTTTCTCTATAAGCTTATCAGTATTATGTGTAAATAGAGATGCATATTAAAGATATGTGGAGGATTCAAGTAAAGTCATCCTATAAACTTTATATCCATAGTTTTTAATTTACTTTATGAATTTATCATAATTTCTTATCAATATTATTTGCATAACTTCCATTTTATCTGAGCAATTTCTATCTCTGTAGGTAACCATCTATATTAACACTGATTATTATTCTTTTATTTTGGGGGGCGGGGTCCAGTCGTGGGGCCTGAACTCTAGGCCTGGGCACTGTTCCTCAGCTCTTCAGCTCAAGGCTAGCACTCTACCACTTGAGCCACAGTGCCAATTCTGGCTTTTGTTTATGTGGTGCTGAGGAATGGAACCCAGAGCCTCATGCATGCAAGGCAAGCACTCTACCACTTGAGCCACCTTCCCAGCCCTGATTATTATTCTTTAAAAAATGATTACTATATTTTATTCAAAACTAGTCCATGTTCCCTAAAATAAAATCCAAACTAGACTGATTCTAAAATCATCCATGTTATGTCTCATGATCTTGTTTTCCTCGATTAAATCTCTTCATAGGGTGAAATCTCAACAAAGCATGGATTAAAGTCTTGGTAATGTCATTACTGACCTAGCCACTGAGCCTTTGATGGAAATAGGGCATTTTATTCATCTAGTCATTTGTACATTAATAATACAACTTTTTAATAACTTAAGGGAAGAGGCAACATCTCATTTGTTTCTATATCTCACTTCTACTCCATCTAAAATCCTAATGGTATATGTTACATTACATTTGACAAATGTAGCCGGGCGCTGGTGGCTCACGCCTGTAATCCTAGCTACTTAGGAGGCTGAGATCTGAGGATCGTAGTTCAAAGCCAGCCCAGGCAGGAAAGACCGTGAGACTCCTATCTCCACTAAACCACCAGAAAACCAGAAGTGGCACTGTAGTTCAAGTGGTAGAGCACTCGCCTTGAGCTGAAGAGCTGAGGGACAGCACTCAGGTCCAGAGTTCAAGCCCCACGACTGACCAAAAAAAAAAAAAAAAGAAATTTGACAAATGTAAATGTAAATTCATCTATCCAGCCATTTATTCGATAATTTATTCATCATGTCCCAAATAAACACTGAATTCCTATATGTGAGCTCCTACTTGATTTCCAACAATAATGAAGACGCGCATCTAGTGTATTTTCTGAGTTCTTAGTCCAAAAGACAAGCTTTACCAAGAAGTTGTAGGGAAGTGTGGCCAAGACGACACATCAGAAACTCCCCTACCCCAAATGAATAACACAGCACGTCATAGTCTGAAGGTCATAAAAGTCCTTGAGCAAATGATCAATAATTTGACTCTTGAAGAACTAGGAAATAAATGTCCGTGAGTCTAAGAAGTAGAAGTAGGCAAAACAGAATTTCAAGTAAACTCAGTACTCCAAAGAAGAAAGAATATGGAAATGTGGTTATAATTTTTTTCTGAAAGATAAAACAGAAGGAAAGAATAAAAAAGAAAGCAACAAGGATAAGTGTTTTGTGTGATAAGACCTCATGAGAAGCTAGGAATTTACTTAACTTTATGCATAAACAATATAGACATAAATGAGGACTTAAAAATACATAATTATATCCTGACTTCTTCAAAATAAGATTTAAGGAAGCTGCTTAGTGATAGTTAATTTGTAAGTAAATAAAGGAAAGGGTGAGTTTTTCTTTCTAAAATATCCGTAGCAAAGACAAAATATATCTGTTATTATCCAATGGCGGTGTGATTGACTGAAATTATATCCATATCTCATTTCCCATTTTATTTATAAAAACCCAACCCCAAGTTAGTGTTTAAAGATAAATCTTGAATGATAGTAAATCTGTAATTGTTTTTACAACTGTCCAGACATGTAGAAATTGTCTCACTGCCCATATATTACAGGCTGCCTGACAGCTCCTACTTTAAATTTCTTATGTCTATATTACATACTTTGGCTTTATGAACTCTCAGCTTATGGTAGCCTGAAACCAGTTCTGTTAGGCTACAAGCGTCTCCATACTTCAGATGTTTCACATACCACTGCTACACCATTATTTACCATTGTCTGTTATTTCCAAATTTTTCTGAAATTACGATTGTTGCTTCCTTTTTCTGTCACTAACATTTTAATCTATTTCCTTAAAAAGTGTTTTGTGAAATGGAAACTCCTTTGTACAACTACAGACAATTAAACAATTGTATTCAAGTCAGAACCATTTGGTGATCATGTCAAGTATTAACTGGTTTGTTCATTTTTCTTCTTCTTTTCTTTTTTTTTTAAAGTTCTCCTTTATTTTTTCCTCTTAGTAAGAACCCATAGATTAGCCACTTTATCTTCTCCCTTAGATCTCCTCTATAGTAATGCCATCATTTTGTTCTTTCGAAGCAGGTTATTGAGCAGGTGGCTCTCAATTGCTTAGTAATTTTGCACAGGATTGTTAACATCGCCTTTATTTCAGTGACCAGAAGTTTACCTCCTTATTAAAAATGTCCATCTGGTAGTTTTACTAGTAGTCAGCTTCCAAATGTAGGAAATGATCCTCAGAGAAGTTAAGCAACTGTAAGGTCAGCTTACAGTGGAACCAGGATTCCTAATCTGGTTCACAATATTGCAATATTTCCAACTTTTCTCCATGTCATGGCCCAAATAACTGTCTACTTCTGTGCAAAAATACCCACATTCCATTTTACTGACGTGTGGCATCCTAATAGCAAACATCTGTATAACACTTCCCAAATATTGATTTTTTGAAGCCCTATTTTTGATAATTCAAATTCTATAATCTTTCTTTCTCTCTCTCTCTGTACACACACACACACACACACACACACACACACACACACACACACACACCCCAAAGACTATGCTGTAGGTTCCTTAACTAGGGGGCAGCAGAGTCAGGGTTGAATTTTTACACACTGTGCTCTGAACCATTCTTCTATCTGGCTACCAGACTGAGCCAGATATTCTGAGTGTCTTATGACTAGCTAATTTAGAGCAGGCTGGGGAGTATATATTTTAAGTTTCCACTGCCTTATTTGAAGTGTGTCCTAGAAGCTGTGGTTGACAAACAATGAAAAAATACATGCTTTCTCTGTCTTCAAGCTCATTACCTAACAAAGGAAGTGCATATAGAGAAGTAGAATGACTACAATTTAATATGTGGACAGATCTGATTATATACTGTGAAGGGCTCAGTTATAGACACTCAGGGATAAGAATAACTAGTAGAAACTTGTACAATCCAGTATAAGTTGAGTCTGCCCTTGAAAACAACACTAAGTCCAAGCTAGGTCAGTACAATATCAGGACAATCTATAAACATAAGCTGTGTGTCAAAAGAACTAAAGAAATGACACCAAATACAGGACAACCGACGTCTCGAGGTACTTTGAAGTGTAAAGTTCCTTTCACACATCTATGTATTTACACGCGATTTTAACCTTGTCTGTACTATCTATTTCTGTTTTGTCTAAAAGCAATTTTGTGAAATCTGACCTACAATGACTTCCTGTTAGAAAGCGGGAGGGGGCGGGAATCAGGTGATTTATATATTTGATGCTTTTTGGAAATACAACTATTGTTTCATAACCAACTTACTAATGAAATGGATTAAAGGTCCACAGTTAATATTAACAAGAACAAAGACAAGCTACAAGCCATGGAATACTTCACTTGAGTCATTCTTAGGCAATTAAACTTTTACTAACATTTGACAAATAGATTACCAGTAATGCATTGGTGTCTTTTAAGTTGTTTATCTGGTTTAACTTAGAAAATCAAAATGGAACTAACATATTGTACCCACGGCTGTTCCGTTGCCTTTATTTTTGAGCTTAAATGATCTATTTGTCTCAATAAAATTTACTTAGTCATGTAGACATGCCACTATGCCAATGATTATAGCTACATATGAAATGAATGTTATTTTAAAATATTTTCAAGTATTTATTGTACCTTTCTTTGCTATAATATCAAGCCTGCAGGAAAGTTGGAAGTTTTGTACCCATATCCCTAAGTACTCATAATTACTGTGTTTGTATACATGCTTACATAAAATGTAAGTTATACATGGAAAACGAAGCTACATGTTCAAACTTTATTTGGGACAAGGCTATGCTATCTAGTCCTGGCTGGCCTTGGTTCTGACTTGTGATCTTTCAGCTTCAGCCTCCTATTGGCAGGAATTACAAGTGCATTCCACCACACATGGCTCTATAATTTCTAACTTTACACCTACATGCCTGAAATTATTTTGAAATATTTGAAAAGAATAAGATATTATATTCTTTTCTTATAAATATTTCACTGTGTAATTCCTGAGAATACAGTGGTTAGAATTTTGAATAAATTACTACACATACACTCGTGTAGTTATTATTCCACTTAGTGAGTTATCCTAACAATATTTTTATTTCATTTGTAAGTCAGGACTAATCTAGGATTCCACATTTTACTTAGTGTTCATTATCTGTAGTCTGTAATCAGGAACAGCCTTTATGTTTATGGGCCATGAGAAATTCGAAGAGTAGTTACTTTGAAAAATGTTTTAAATTTGTGGTTATCTCTTAATGATTAAATTCACATGAGCATTTCTGGAAAGAATACCAAGAATAGTGAAACAGTGGTCTACTTTTTTTAGTGTGTCACTTCTAAAGGTGCAAGATGCCCATCAAATACAAATACTGGTGACAAATATTTGGTGCTATAGTCTATGTGTGTCTTCCCAAAATTTTCATGAAACTGAATCCACAATGAAATAGTGATTTCAGGAGGAGATTGGACTCTGCCCTCATGAATGATTTTAAATGCCTTTGAACATCTTTTCCCTTTGTCTCTTTCTGCTATGTGCAGATACAGCAAAAATTGTTAGCCTGTGGACCAGAAAGCTGGTCCTTAGCAGACACTGAATCTGCCAGGCCCTTGCTCAACAGTGAGGAGCACATTTCTATTATTTATACCTAACCTAAGATAGTTTTTAAAAGCTGCAAGAATAGACAAAGACAATCAGAATGTCAGTGATTTATCTCTACATTATTTTCCCTCTGGTAATGAATGTCATTTGTGGGCAAATAACTTTTAAACTATTCAAATGTTCTCTTTCTTATCACACTGTTACCCAATAGTTTTAGCTCTATGGATGATTCCCCAAGTTGAGCATTCTTCTTATACACATTCTTTGATACGCAACTGTAAAGAAATGCTTTCTTTTCTCTTCCATTTGTTTGTTTAATTTTACATTTATTTACGTTGTTTTCTTACTCTGATTCTTCTTGTAAGAGAAATGAGATATAGCTCATTGCTCTTATTTTTAGCCTTGATGTCCAATTTATCTCAATTTTTGAAATTCCTTTCAAGTTGGTTTCTGTGGCATTTGGGAATATATTTATATATTATTTCCATAATTCTTTACTTTAAGCACACCCTGAGTGTTGAGTATTTCTTCATAACTTCTGACCTAGACCTGAAATCAAACTTCCCTCAAGCCATCGCAGCCCATTTTAAATAAAATTTAGAAGACCTGATTGCTATGTGTATTTTTTTGCTAAGGTTATGCCTTTACTTTTTATCTTTGCTTAGTAGAAAACAATGAAAAAGTGTGTGTGTGTGTGAACTACAGTTTTTCCAATTATTTTTAATGTCTGCTTTTAGTTTTAGTTTTACTCTCTTCCCCCTTTTCCTCTGTCACTGTAGTACAGCTTAGATAATTTTGTGTTATCCCATACTTTATTCATTCCTCATCATTTTTTGCATTTATTAAATTGATAAATATCCTCAAATTATTTTTTTATTGAAAAAGTGATGAGGAGAAGGGTTACAGTTACATAAGTAAGGTAATGAGTACATTTGTTTCTAATCATTGTTACCCTGTCCCTCTTAATCCCTTACCCCTCCTAAACCCCCCCCCACCAGGTTGTAAAGTTCATATCCAGCATAATGTCATGTGAATATCAATGTTGCTTTGGTTCGTCCATTGTTCTGCTGTTTCTGTGATTCCCTTTCCTTTCCACATATTGCATTTTCTAATGTGCCATACACGAGGTACAAAATACTAAAAGAAACTTAGAAAAAAAAAAAAAAAAAACTACATACACAGTCTAAGAAGAACTTCTTGTTTCCATATATTGGAGTTCGTGTTGAACTGCTTCATTATATATGGTCCTATGCACTAAGTAGTTGGGTTATTAAGAATCCATATCCTCAGTTTGTCTTCTGGAAAATATGGTAAGCCACCCAAATAGATGATTCTTCTCAAATATTGTACATTATATCTTTAAAGTGTTTCCATTTTTCTTTTAAGAAAATGAATAAGTAAATCATAGTTCATAGTATTCCTCTTTTTGTTAAAAGTCTGTTACTATAGTATTTAAAATGGCAACTTTCCAGCCCTTGTCTGCAATCTGTAATCACTGTCATGTAGGGTCAACTTTTCCTCATTGTTTTCTCTCTTGATTAGACATACATGTCTAGTTTGTGTGTCTAGCTGTACTTTTATTGTACACTGAACACTTAAAAATCCGTAATTTTCCTTTGAATAATACTTAAATGACTAATAAACCACTCAATATGCTGGACTCACACTCTAACTTTTGCGATGACAGAGGCTGAAATGTTCTACTCTTCTATTAACTATTGCTTTTGCTGTGAATTTCTCCTGTAGGTGCTCAGTAGAAAAACCAGTTGAAATCTGGGTTGCAGGTAACAGTGGCTCACACTTGAAATCCTGGCTACTCAGGAGGCTGAACTATGAGGATCGTGGCTCAAAGCCAGCCTGGGCAGACAAATCTGAGAGATACTTCTCTTCAATTAGCATTAGCTGTGGCTCAAGTGGTACAGTGCCAGGTTTGAGCAAAATTTAGATGGAATTATCTCCATATTTTGCAATCTCCATCCTCCTGCAGTGTCCTTACACCTAGGATTTCTGCAGACTATACCTTACTTTCAAGTGTGAGTTTCCCAGCACAATCTAAAATAAAATTGTTCATCTTTTCAGCTGAAGTTAGCATGGGGAAATCCCTTTAAAGCTTTCAGAAACAAAACGCAATGGCAAAACGAAAATTAACATATTATTTTAAAAAGGCAGGATAGATTTGTGTTATGGCCATAGGAACATAATCAAAATAAAAGAGATGCTTCCATACCTGTGTTTATATAGTGGCACTATTTATTATAGTCAAGGTATAGAACCATCCTAGGTTCCCAATATCCAAGTTTTGGTTTTTTAAAATATGGTGCATGTATTCAATGGGGCTATGATTCAGCCAAAAGGAAAACATTGTGTGATTTTCATGCAAAAGGATGCAACTGAAGAATATCATGTTAAGTGACATAAGCCAAGAACAGAAAGACAAATATCTCATGTTTTTCTCTCCTATGTAGAATTTAGGCCTGAAACAGGCGTATAATACGATATGGTGTAATAATATAACAAGATTGTAAGGAGAGTGATTAAAGAGGAACCATCAGCTAGGGGGAGGTGAAAGGAGAGGTTTATGTGGCGATTATGATAGAAGTACATTACATATGCATATATACGTATACATATGTGTGTGTATATATATATATATATATATATGAAAATAGCATCATGAAAACCACTAAATCTATGGAAAAGAGAGGGGAGAAGGCATTAAGAATGTGCAGTGCATCCGCCTCTGGGGGCGGGGTCAGAGGAGGAGCTTTTGCTTCCAGTTGCTGGTCTTCACACTTCTTGTCTACGTGAGCTGCTTTCACGCACTTTTCCTTGGCAGTTCCGTTCCTCAGTTCTTCACGTTTTGTTTCACTGCCATCCGTTTATATGTTCCTTGCTTCTCCAGCTCCTATGTTTACCCTTTAAAAAATCTTCCCACCCCTATTGCTCCTAGAGCCAAACAGGCTCAAATCCCTTCTTCCTGCTTCCGTTTCCTCACCTGAGGAGACAAGACCCAGCGTTTTAGTTTGTGGTGGGCAGTGAAAGACTGAGGTCAAGTCTTTTTCTACACATGTTATATTGTCTCAGAAACTCTAGGAGCTGGGCAGCAGCGTAGAGGAAGTTCTTCATTGATTAAAGGAACAGGTCCTGAAGAAGAGAGATGTCTTCCTGTCTGAAGCAGGACCTGGTTTCTTTCTCCTGTGTCTTGACATTTTGACACAGAAATCCCTTACCATGAACTGCCATAACCAACTTCTTGGAACTGATGCCATAAGAAAAGCAAAGAAAGAACTAAATTTCCTCACTAATTTTGCCATGAAAATGCAAATAAACACATGGAAGGAAGGAATCCCAGAAAATTCACATGGAAGCCACACGTACTGTCCATCTTGTAGTGACTGAATTGTGTCAGAAGAAGAAACTTAGTGGCTTGGTGAGAGAACAATGCATTTATTGATTTATTTGCAAGTAGATGAACTGAGATTTGCACATGGAAATTGTCATATTTTATCTGTTTTTCCTCTGATGCCTATCATTGAACTAAGTACCTACAAGGCATTCAATTAATAGTTATTCTATTGGGTAGAATTAAAAACTGGAGTGCCTATTCTCAAAGAACTGAAATTTATCTAATTGTATGGGCAGTCTGTATTTTCAAGAACAGGCTCAGTGTCTCTAATGGGCAGAGACAATGTTACTTCACTAATACCCCAACTATGATTGAAATCTAAAGGAATAAGCCATGTCTTTTTTGAATTGCTAGAATATCTCTGTACTAGATGGATGGTCTCCCTAGAAACAGGTTGAACCACTAGTACATATGTAGAAAGGGATTTGATAGCCTGGGTTATTTTAGGTAAATAACCACAAACTAAAATTGTCTAAGTTAGAATAAATTGCTAGTTTTATTTTTGATACAATCTTGCTCTTTGCTATCAATCACAGTAAGTTGTTAGCCAGGACCAGTAGTTGCTTATGTAACTTTATAAGTTTAGATGTTATTGACTCTTTTTTTGGGTTATGTTTTATGTGTAAAACTTCCTTTTCAAAGAAACAAATACCAAATATGAAGTAAATAAACTCTATTGCTGATAATCTTTTTGTTATTAACCTTTGTAATGATTAGCACTTACATAAACTATTGCCTTTAAACATATGCAATTTACTTATTATCTTTTATGATTTCTCCCTATTCTTAGATAGTTTTATAATTTGGGCTCTATTTTACAAAGTTTGTTTTATCTGTGTAGTTCTTTTCTTAAATTAAAAAAAAACCTTTGGGTAGTTGTACCACTTAACAAAGCAGTTTATGAATATAATATATCTTGATCAATGTCACCCCTTTCAACTTGAGCCTTTTGGTGAAAGGATTGAGTCTAAGAGTTTTCCCTGTGTATTCAATTGGTGTTACATGAAAAAAAGTACTGTTCAATACTCACAAGATTCTATGTATGAAGTGAACTTTACAACTTGTTCAGGAGGGTCGTGAGGGAGGAAATGGGAGAAAATGAGGGAGAGGTAACACTATTTAGCAAGAAATGTACTCATTACCTTATGTATTTACACACACACACACACACACACACACATACATATATCCCCTCTGTATCCCCTCTGTACATCACCTTTACAATTAAATTAAAGCAAAAAGAATGTTCTGTTGCTAGAAATCAATGTAGTAATAAGAATTTGTGCATCATCGATAGATTTAGTGGTACTCAGACAAACATTATCTCAAGGACAAGATTTATGAATAAGTTTGGGGCTATTTACTCTGTCATTTAAAAAAAGCACTACTGAACTGACTTAGCGAAAAGTCTAAAAAACATTAGAACATTTTCAGTTCTAGTTTTTCTTCTTCAGTTCTCTTTGGCTCATCTCCTGTTTGCCATTATTTAATCTGTAAATAACTGAAATTGTGGTCTCTAAAAACTGTTTTCTTGTAAAGTGTACTGTCAATCTCTCTCACTCCATTCTGATGATTAGGCTCCAGTCTGATGATTAAATCTGCCATCATTTTCCTTTTATATTAAACGTTCCATAGTTAAATCATGCACACTTTCTAGGAAATAATAGCACCTAGAGAGTTAGTCCCAGCAAGACCTCCCAGCTCATACATGACCCTATCTGGGGTAGAATTTAGCTTTACTAATTATTGAGTTTAATGCTATTCCTACTGCAACTGTTTTATTTTACTTCACTTCCCCTACTGGGTATAAATGATACAAATGCTTCCTCAACAGAATGTTTCAGGCAAAAACCTCAGGGCACAACAACATCAGCAGATCTCTCACAGTTACACATCGATATAACTTAATTTCCACTCTATCATTGAGATTGAAAGGCAAACAAAAATCAGGAGAGGAAGTATAAGTTGCTGCCTTGTGAGTTCCTAATTCAAACGTTATTAATTTTTATAACCTGCTTTGTGCAGGGCACTAAAGAGAACGGGACCCCCTAAGATAGAGCCCATCTTCGTGCACTTCAGAGCCCACAACCACTGTGATATTCAAGAGACATAAAATATGATACTGTGGAATGGTGATGATGAGAAAACGCCAGATGAGTGCTTACAGAAGTATTCATAAAGGCTGTTTGGAAAGCATTTCGAAAGATCTATAGGATTTTCCTTAGGTAGAACAGAATATGAAATGACTTTACAGCCTATCAGTGGGCTTGGTGGTGTTCTACTCTGACATCTATTTCAGATTGAGGTAGTCAAAACCCCTGTGGGCTTGGGGTGTAAGCTATTGGTAGGTTAAAACAGATACTCTCTCTGCACCTTGCTCTCAGACAAAGGAAGGCAGCTGGTTCAAAGCATGCCTCCACTTCAGGGTCAAACAAACCTCAATGAGAGGTTTGTTTGGCTAAGTCCTGGTTCATTTGCTCCAATTCAGAAAAGTACTAACTTGCTCAGAATCTATACAAACGATTATGGATATCTGACTTACGACTTGTTTTTTGTTTTATTATGGTGTGAAAGTATACCTCTATTATAACTATTTTGGGTTTCATTTTCAGGATAATAATCAATTGCATGAGATACTCAACACTTTACTGCAAAATAGACTTTGTTGAGTTGATTTTGTTCACCTGTAGATAATGACAATGTTCTGGGAAATTTGAACAGAGTCTGAGCCATGATGCCTCTAGAGTGAGCATAATAAATACATTTTTAACTTACGACATTTCAATATTCAACAGATATATCAGATTGTAGATCTATCATTAAGACCAGCAGCACCTACATTTTAAATGCCCTGTGTTTCAACTTCCCCTGCCACCCAGTACTATTCTTTAACTCCTTTCAGCTTTTGCCAGAGAACATAGTACAGTAAGCACCTGGCAGTCTAAATATCCACCTTTATCTATTTCCTGCAGAATTTTACCTAAGTTAGAGTTGTAAGAGTTAGAATCCTTTCTTCCAAAGTGGTTTCTTGGCATAGGCATTGCCATTTTAAAAATAGCCACCATCCTACAAAAGGCTATTGAGTGAAGCCACGTCTTATTATAAGAGCTGTCTCTTTTTAGGGCCTAGAGGCATGGATCAAGTGGTAGAGTGCCACCTGAGTAAGAACTGTTTTTCTGACAAGCTACTGCTTTGGCCAGGTATTGTGAGTTTGGCTGATTGCTCAGATGAACTTTTAACTCCTTTCAGACTAGCCAATCATGCAAGAGTGTGACTTCAAGTTCTGACCAATCAAAACAAACAGCAATAACCCCTTAGAGATAAAATCTGGGTGGATCACCACCGAGCATGCTCCAGTTTACTTGGCTTCCTATCCGCAGCAAGCCCTTCTGAAGAAGTAAAATCTTGCCTACTTCCTCTCCAGTTGATGTCTTTATTCCTATGTGACATCCCAATGTTTAAAGCCACTTCCAACAGAGAGGAAGGAGAGATGTTTTTCAAACTACAAATCAGAGGTAAGGAACAATGATATTCACTGCATGGATTTGGTGGGGTTGAAGGAGAAGACTGAAAATGTGGATCAAGGAGATGGATAACCTTGCTTGTAAATTTAGAACTAATCTTTGGACATTGGGAGATCATATTCCATGCTATGTGAAAAGAGAGAGGTGAGTCAAATAGCTTGGGAGATAGTAACGCTTGTAATCAAACCTTGTTCTAGTTCCTTTTCTACAATTATTAATCATAGGAATGATGTCTCATACTTTGAGAAAAAATTACTTCTAGAAGATTTTATTATAAGATGGGAAAAAGTGAAGCCATAATTTCTGTTGTCAAACTTTGAACAATTATATGAAACTCAAATTACAAGGAAAAATGTTCGCGAAGCTTACAGAGAAAAGTCTCACAGGTGTGTCATTGTCCTGAGGGATGAGAAAGGTTGTATAGGTGTAAGGAAGCAGGCTTTGGTCAGCAAAGTGATACAATCCCATGGAAAGCGTTTTCCTTTGCAATCTGGTGCATTGTCTCTGCATTATATCCTAGCTTTGGAGCTGTTAGATGGAAAGAGGATTTAGAGAAAGGGGACTCTTGTTGAGGCCAGAGGTCAGAATAGAAAAGGTTACAGGTGCCTATCCTTGAGTACGTGAGCACCAACACGAAGGATAAATGGACAGCTGATGAGAATCAGAGTGAAAGAGTTCTTGGCAACTAGGTGTGGAAGATGTGGAAAGATGAGATTGAGGAGTTTTGACTGACAGTGAGATAGGAGGCTGGTGTTTGAGCGGTGGAGCTTGTCAATGCTGATTGTTATGCTGAAGGTGGAAAGCCTTTGTGGCAGAAGCTAATGGATTAACTCTTGTACTGAGTTTGAACTCTGACAGGATGCCATGGAACGGCTTTGCACTCAGGGTGTTAAGGTGCTTGGGTGTTAAGTCCTGGCCACTGAGAGTTTAAGGCCAAGGCTAGTGAATACTGTGGCCATAAAGATGTTAACATCAAAACAGAGTCCTACATATGAGGTTCTTAATACAACGGGGGTTAGAAAAAAATAAGTGACTCTGTCATATATATATGTTATTCTTGCATTCTCACCATACTTTACCGTGAGAAGGGTAACTTGGATTGTAGTAGCAGCAGTGAAAGGAAGTGCCTGTGATGGCAAGTTTGGCTGGTGTGTGGTTTCGAGTAAAAGTTCACGCATAAAGGTAGAGAGGTGTACTTCATTTATTTTATTGACCCTTATCTTGTGGAAGTGTAATGCTCTGTGTGAAGGAACGTGTTCAGACTTTTTGCCTTCATAGATGGATGCACGCCATAGTGAGTCTCTCCCTTCTTCTCAGTGAGTATACCACACTAGGCAGCCAGCTCTGCTGCACCACACTCCTTTCCACCTCCTACCTGGATCGCAGCTGTGGAGAACAAGAATGAACATTTACTGTATTCTATGTCTAGTACGAGGTAGTTTGCAAACTTCTGAGACAAATATTCTGAAGGAACTTCTTACCTAGAGTAGGTAAAATAAGAATAAGACATAGCATACTCAAAAAGGGAAATATTGGGAATTTTGATGAACATGGGATTATTATTCATTTATTTACTTATTTATTTATTTACTGGGTCGTGGGGCTTGAACTCTGGGCTTGGGTGCTATTCCTCAGCTCTTCAGCTCAAGATGAGTGCTCTACCACTTGTGCCTAAGCACCACTTCCGGTTTTCTGGTGGTTTATTGGAGATAAGAGTCTCATGGACTTACCTGCCTGGGCTGGCTTTGAACCATGACCCTCAGATCTCAGCCTCCTGAGTAGCTAGGATTACAGGTGTGAGCCACCAGTGCTCGGCTGTTTTTGTTTTTGTTTTTTTTTTAATTGAAGAGTTAATCTACAGAGGGGTTACAGTTACATGAATCCGGTAATGAGTACAATTCTTTTTTCTTTTTTCTTTGCCAACTCAGGGCCTGGGCACTGTCCCTGAGCTGCTTTTGCTCAAGGCTAGTACTCTTACCAGTTGAATCACAACACCACTTCTGACTTTTTCTATTTATATGGTACTGAGGAATGGAAAACAGGGCTTCCTGCATGCCAGGCAAGCACTCTACTACTGGGCCACATTCCCAGCGTACAATTGGTTTTGACAATGTCTTCCCTTCTGTTGCTCTCTCCTGGATTTTCCCTCCCATCCCTACCCACAAAATGTACAATTCACTTTTCCACATAGTGTCCAGTGAGTACCACTGTTGTCTTTGTTCACCCTTGTTCCCTTTTACTGTGCTCTCCTCTGCCCTCTGAAATGCCAACAAGCAAGACAAAGGCAAAAGAAAACAAAAACTGATATTTGGCGGAAATAAAAAATGTCTTCAAGGACATTTTACCTAGGACTGGAGTGATACATAGTTGCACTTGATCTCAATGTCTTTTCATACACTCCTCCATCCCTTCTTCCTACTTGTATTTTATGGTCCTGATGGGGGAAAAAAATCCCTGATCTGATCTGAATTCTAATCCTGTTGTTTTAGGTTGTAGCCAGTATATCGCAGCAGCATCTTGAGTTATGAGACTGACACACTGTCCACTGCTCTAAAGCAGATAGCAGCAGCATCTTAAGACAAGTTTTATATTTTAAAAATCACATCTGTCTATTTTCTGTCTGTTTCTTTTGAGAGGAATCACTCCTGGGCCTTGGTTTCCTCAAGAGAAAAGTGGGGGTAGTTAATCCTTATTTGTGTGTGTCCAAGGATCACATAAATGACACATATGACAGTCTTTTGCAAACTATAAAGTATCAAATAGCTATGAGGGATTGTAATCAGAACAGTAAAACCCCGGACAAATCAAGTTACTCATTTTTACAAAGTGTTGGATGGCTGAGTTTTAAAGCTTCAAGCTCTTAATATACTACTCAACACTCTGAAAATATAACATTGTGAGGGGAGAAAAAAGCAAGGGAAGGACTTGAGCTTCTTGAACGGGAAGCTGAACATACATTAAAATGAACCTAGCAGAGGATGTAAAACCAAGAAGGAGTAATTCACTTTTACTACTGGGGTCGCGGTCATACAACTGTTTTTTTTTTTTTTAAACCAAGTACAGATGTTCCCATCTATCTGAATCCTAAAATGTTTATGATAGCTGTGTTTGTGTGAGGCCCTGTCTGTCACAAGCAGAAAAGCTAACCTGTGTTAGAATGTGTTTGTTGTCCTTTTTTTCTTGTCTGATAAGTAGTGTGATGAGAATAGAGAGGGGTTAAGCAAAATTCTCACATAGCATATCAAGAAAGGAAAACTGAAGAAGCTATGGCATTGTGCCAGGAGCAGAAGCTTTGCCAATTTGGCATTTTGCCTACCTAGTCTTGGGGATTACTCTGTAGTATATTAAAGTATCAGCTTTTTAATTTACCATATTATTTTCCAGATGTTTTTGGTAGAAAGGGACTTCTCAGCAAACACTTGAGTGCTTGTCAGAGAATTACACATTTAATATTACACTACTCATTATTTTAATTAATGGCAGGAAGAAGTTGCTTGAAGACAATTCTTAGTCACACAAAAAAGAATGTTAATATTTTATGAGGGGAGGAAATTATCTTTAACACTGATGGATTGGAATGCTCAGAAATTGTAATAGGAGGAATATTGCTAGGAAAAAAATGAGCTAGTTGTAGTGTCATTTAATATTATACACCAATTTTGACAGAAAGCAATCACTGGGAAAATTGGTATTCACACAGCACAATATAGTAGTGCAAGCAACATATGTGAAATTAACACATACCATGTATAAAAGGTCAATAAATAATAGTGCAATTAGAATTTGAAAATGGATTTAAAAGCAGTATTGAATGCAAGAGACATCAATTCTGTTCTCTTGTCCGTTAGAAACTTTGTGTTTTAATACTATGCTGCATGTTTTCAGTAAATCAGACATTGTGTTCAGAACCTCCCCAAATGATAGAACTTCAAAAAAACCTTTTGCTACTGCTCAGGAGAATAAAGCACATAAAATAAAAATAATTTTTAAAATCATATTTAGCACATAAATGGCCAAGCCATTCCAGAATTTAAGTTTTAGAGGATCTTAAATGATTACCTTTTTGCATCTGAGATTTTTTTCCCCAAAAAGTTTCTCTATTTTCAAGGGAACCAAGTGCTGGAGGAATTTCTATTTGATTGTGTCCAGCTTTGAATTCTGAGATGTCATTTTTAACATGATTTAGATCCTGCCATATGCCAAATGTATAGCAGCTTCCTGCCAATGTGTTTATTAGATTCATGCTTATGGATGCCTGCTTGAACTATCTAATATTTGTAGTGAGAAAGTCCCTTGCCTACCAAAAGCATCTGAAAAACAATGCAGTAGTATTTCTTGACATTGTTCAGATCCAATGAAAGTATGAAACATAGAGGAAATATACTATGTGTGTGTTTTTTACTATGACCTTAATCTTGCAGGATGTTGATTTGCCTCCTGAAGCTCCTCTGATTTGCGATCACGGTGGTCAGTCTCTGAGAACTTCTCTATTCCTTTTAACTAGCCATGCCTTGGTAGCCTTTCCAATGGAATTGATTTTCTTGTAGTTTGAAGTTTGGTAGGACTTTATTAACAAACTGGATCTTAAGAATGTGACTATTAGTGGTAACACTATAAGTTTTAGAAGATTATTTTGTTTGATAATATATTAGTGCAAAAACACACGCAGTTCTTGTGTCTCCTACGAAAGCTTTGGAAGAGAGAAAAATGATGACAGTTTTTCCATTCCCTATATAAATGGATCTTATTTTTGACAGATATAAAACCAACTATGTGATGCAGTAGAACATAGAAAAACTGTTCTTGTATTTCAATGTCAAGATTAATAAGATTTATCTCTTTTTCTGTGAACCACAATCCTCAGATCTCAGCACCCTGAGTAAGATTACAGGCATGATCCCCTGGCACTTGGCTTTTGCTCTGTCTTTTAAAGTTGAACCCCTTCAATAATGACTACCCTTCTCAGCTTTCTTTATGGTAGCATCTTGGACTGCTCAATAACACCCAAAGCTCAGTGTGAACAAATGCTATTAGTATATTTGGGGATTTGTAACTATGTTCTATTGACTCATTCACACAGCCTCAAACAGTCCCCAAATCTTGCTTGTATTGCTGGCTTCCCCCGCCCACCCCCCCCAGCTCTTCTTGGCACCCTCATCTCCATGCTGGCTTTTACATCACTTTCCTTATCTTAATTACTTTGCCCTTTACAATGAACTTTTATTCTGTTTTTTTTTCAAATAATTATTTCAGCATTTGGAAAGAACAGAACAGAGCATACTTTGTGGCTTAACAGATTTCTGTGCAATAAAAGTTTACTTTTTAGAACTTCTAAAAATTGGGAAGGGGGAATTTTCCAGTTCCCATGACGAAAACTGAATCCCAGAATGCTATGATTCCCTAAATCAAGACATTGAAGGTTCACAGATGTGCTTATTACAATGTAAAACTTTGAGGAACTCATTCTACATATTAGGTACACATAAGTGAGGGGCAAAAACAGGACTAGAATTTGGATCTTTGGGGCTCTGCAATCAGATTGTTTTCCACAACTGTATTCTGTATCAGGAAGTACAGTCAAGAGTGCAAGTGGAAAGAAAGTAATGGGCAAGTATGAATGAATTTTGTCCTTCAAGGTAAAATCCTTAAAGGCTTCATTATTTCTATGAAATATCCATAGTATCTCTCTCACAGTCTAGATTATTTCTTACTCTTTGTAATCATTATGCCATTTACTTGCCTCATTTTGTCAGTGAGGAAAAGAAAGTCATAGATATATGGCAAGTTTATTGTTACATGCAAATCTTCACAGGTTTCAAATAAATAATAGAACCCATATATTGGCTTTAAATATCTATGGAATATTAAGGATATCTATAGAATATTATATATCTATTGAATAAATATTAAAGATCTATAGAATAATCTGTCGCTATCTATCTCCTATATTTATATGGAGTATTCTATATTCTGGATTTGATTTCAGAACAAAAGAACGAATACATGGCCATCATAAAACTTGTAATTCGTTGTTACTATTCCTCAAACCGTTATCCTTCAGGATTCATGTCTTCTGCCAAGATTGAGTTCCATCAAGGATCAGGAGACATTAAAGTAATTCCTGGGACAGCACTTTTTATTCAGTCAGAAATATGTAGTATACTTGGCATAACTGAATCTGCTCTCAGTTGATGTGTGCCCACAAAAACTGGACTATTTCTTTGTCAGACTTGCTTCTTATTTCTGAGGACAGAGACTGGAGTATTTTAAAGCAAGATCTTTGCAAAGAAGAGAATACTTTTGGGATCTGTAGTAGCTTCTGTCTTTCATTCTTTCTTCTACCTGCTTTGCTCATACACTAAGTTGTAGCAGCATCTAGATTTAACCTTGAAAAACAGTTGTCAAACCAGTTAGATAGGGTATTAATCCTCAGTGAATGCATACCAAAAGTTTCCCATACTTAACAGCTTAAAGTGCAGTGTTAGTAACTCATAATCCTTAATGTGTCAATGTAGGGTTGGCGGGGGAAAAAAAATTGACTGTAGAATCTACACCAGTCTCACATTGTGATTGGCATCCTTAATTTCTTTTTTTGTTGACCAATCCATCGACTCAATTTCTTACCATGTCATGAGCTATATGGCTTGCTAGTTATCTTCCTGAGAACAAGGATACAAGAGAAAGAAACAATGATAGCAAGCACTAAAGACAGAAACTAGTATCTTTCATAACCTCTCAGAAGGGCAGAAGTATTATTTCTGCCATATGCAGAAATACAACCTTCAGGTCATGGTTTGCTATCTGTGGAAACTGAAAATTTTCAAACTCATGTTTTAGCTCCTTTTTGTTTAACTGTCCTTTCACTGATCTCCCCATTCCCACCCCCAGACACATAGCTTCCTCTCCTCCAAGGAGATCAAGATGACATGCAGCAGTTCTACTTGGACATCCCTTTAGATTGCCTTGCTCATTAGATGTAAATTCTACATTCTATACATCTTCAGGCAACAGTGTTTTGAAAGAGAGACTCTGAGTATTTAACAATTGTTCTTTCTCCAGCTTTTGGATATCATCTGTATAGCTATCAAGCCCTTACCTACAGTTTTATCAGAGACCTTTATGCTTCTAGTAACATTTTCATCAAGATACAAGGCTTTCACTTGCTCTCATCTCAGATTAATCTCTTAGTTCGAAAGTAGCCATTATACAATTTGTTCTTGTCACAATAGCATTCTACTACCAGTTGCCAAAATCCTTATTAGCTATTGCTGCATAACAAGTCTTCTCCAAAATTACCTTAGCACTTCAGCATTTTTAGAAGCTTAAGAATGACAAATTTTATTATATCATAGTTGATGAGGTATTGGTAAACAGCTTAGCTGTGTGATTCTAGCTCAAGACCTTTCATGAGTTTACAGTTCCATTTTTGGCTCTACTGGGCATAGAGAGGTGATTTCCTAGTTCACTTACAGAATGGCTGAAAGGCTGTTTCTTGACCATCTGGCCTCTTTCAGGGCTACACAACAGTTCAAACTAAGCAAGAATGAGAAACGAAGGAGAGACTATTGTGACAGAAGCTGTGATCTTGGGAGTGAGTATTATTTGTTCTATATGTAATTGAACACATAGATGGGCCTTGGTACAATGGACCTTGGAAGGTGACTACACAAGTTTGCCAGTACCCAAGAGGCAATGATAATTAACTACCTTGGATACTGAGTACCACAACAAATTCTCTGCCATAGACAGAGCTCATGTTATGAGAGGGATAATGTGGTAGAAGATGCAACGAAGTAGAAGGATAATAATTTATAGAAATCAGTTGGATGTTTACTTCTAGGTGGGTACCAAGGGTCAGGGTGGTGGCATTTACATTCGAAGACAATTCAATTTTGCTTGAAACAAATGGCTACTTATGATCACTTACAACAAACCAATCACAATGATATTTTACCATCCAACACTCTTACTTATCCTGTTCTCTAGTAGGGTTTGACCCACTGTCATCATACATTTGGGCAACAAATCTGAAATCACTTAATCTTTTGACTTAGTGTCAATCGTTTCTCCACTCTATATATCATATCTGAAAAACTAGGGGTTTGAGAATAAATGCAATTCTCTTCTTATGGATGATTCTACTGAAAGACTTACTTTGCTCTAAAAATGTCAGAGACGGCCACATGCATCTGTCCTATATACTCAGTATTAGGAAATAACCTGAGGGAGCCAATTAATTTTTTAAAATAAATAGCTTCATAATGAGTAAATGGGGGAAGAGGTTGGAAAAATGGGCTTCTGGGAGATTTCTCCACGTCTGCTAATTTAGAAAATTCTTTTCCTTTGCAGAGTTTTCCAGAACAGTTTTTTACACTGATTCTATTTTTCCTTCATGAATGTGTCAGTTGAAATGTACATATAAAAGTGATCAAATATTAATACCATAAAATAACCAAAGATTAATTTAGTTAAGTGTACTAAATAACCACTTTAATTTTGATTCATTCAAACTTTGGGGCTCGAACACAGATTGGTATATATTTGCTAGGGATTGCAAAAAGATATAAAGTTATTATTGAAGAGTTTGTATATTAACGGATGCTATGTGTTAAGACAACTTCCTCAGCAATTTGATTCCCTATATCGAATTTCAACATTGCTTTTGAAATAACAGAACTCCAGTTTTCCAGTGCATTTTAATGTCAAAAGATTTCTGATGGTAATCGAGTACTGAGTAGATCTAAGAACCCCAAATTGTTTTGACTATTTCTTGGAGGTAAGTAAAGAAAATTACTAAATGAAAGGGAGCAGGCTGGATATTATGCTCTACATTTTCCTTCAGGCAGACAAAGGCTGTCTGACAAGAGATTAAGAATTATTTGAAATCCAACTTGAATTGATGGCATACAAATGAACAGACTGGACAAATCTAAACTTAAGTATTTGCTCGTGTCAAAATTAATAAGGGCCATTCATACTTTGAAGGTTATTTGTCTGAGATCATTAATTTCTTCATTAATTCATGTCTTTCAGAATTTCTCAAAGATAAAGATTCTTTTAAAATAAAACTTCCGATACTTTGATACCAGAAGACATATTGAATAAGACTCCTAATATCTCATTTGGGGGGACATTATAATTATCTGGCATATAAGCATTTTTGTGTCCCACAGGAAGTCTCAATAGACATAATTAATAGAAAAATTATTCCACTCTAGTAAGAACATTTTTTTCTCTCTCCCAGTTGAGCACATTTTTTCCTGAGTAATAATTCTTTCTGAGAAAAAATATTTTCTAATATAATCAGTTTTTTAAAAAAAATTTCAACCCTGGACAACTAAGGTACAGTGATAATGTTGACTGCATTTCAGAGCCTGTTATAATCATATGCTTAACTGTCATGAATGACAATATAAACCCTTCCTTATGCAGTCTGGAGGAATTGTTTCCAGGCTTGATAAAATATCACGCATATTAACATACTCAGTGCCTTACATTTGTTACCTGTCACAGTTCTCATTTTTCTGCAGGTGTTGTTGTTGTTATTGCACAATAAGTATGGAGATATTCTTTGTCACTTGCTTGATTAAAATAATGGAAAACATACAGTGAAAAGAATATTCCAATACAATTCACTCATTAGCATAGATTCCTTTTATGAGCATCTTTCTTCCACTCGCTTCACAGAGAATATTAGTCTGTGTGTTCTCAGAGGTGATTTACAAAACTCATTAAAGATATGGAAATTATTTTAGAAACTTATCTAAATTGAATTTAGAAGTGATGGTAAATCCTACATCTGATTTCCAATAGTAAACGTATCATGTGAAGTAAAGCTCTTCAATAAATAGGGGAAGATGAAATTGGATTTTCCAAAACAGACCAAATTTCAACACTTTTTTTTGTCATCTTCCAAATTTGCAGTGATAAAATATAATCATCCCACTTGGAAAAGTGGAAAAGCATATGAGGCTAGTTAGTGGACTAGTTCTGTCATTTGTTGGTTTTAGGATGATCAATACTATCCGGTAAAGCAGAGCTAGTCATTCTTCTCTTTACACTCACAGATAATCATTAGTCTGAAAAAGAAAAATGGAATTATTTAAGTGGCACACAAGGCATCTCTGCCTTTTCGATTGCCCTGTTCATTATTAATATTTCGTGTGGAAATAATCATATTAAAATATTGCATTAGTTCATTTTGCATTAATAAAATGGCATATTTGTATCAGACTAACTTTTTAAAGAGAATGGTAACCTAATCATAGTTCTGAGTTCAGAGTCTTAAGCTTGGGTAGTCTTACTGGTTCAGCCTTCAGTGAGAATTTGTGATGGATGGACAGTAGAAGTACATGCGAGAAGAAGAAAATATATCACCACAGGAAGTCAGCAAGACTGGGCTCCCTGGTCCCTCTAAGACACATTTGCAATCGACTAAGCCCTTTTTTGCAACATGGCCAACTATCCTCTGATGACAACCACGTTCAAACCACAGCAGATGCTAAAGTAGAATTCCTTTAATGTCATGTTCCCTCTGATCTTGAGCTGTTATCATTTCTGTATTCAAGCACTCACATTTCTTGCTTCACTTATTCAACTATATTCATGCTAACTCTTAATAAATCCGAGTTTCTATGGAGTTAGGTAGAATCTAAGCTGAATGGTCTTAGGTACTTGCTATCAGGGTTGTCTTCTTTTCTACAGGCCATAAACATTAGGTTTTGTTTCTGGGATTGGGCAGCTAGACAAGTATACCGTGTTTACCACTGTGCTAGACATTGCATTGATCTTTATACTTCTGATGGCATAGAGCATATATGAAAAAAAAATCAATAGGGATATTAGTTACCAGAAAGAAATGAGTGAGCAGTGAGAAGAACCAATGCATTAATAAGTTAAATATCAGTGGGGTGCCAGTGGTTCATGCCCTGTAATCCTAGCTACTCAGAAGCCTGAGATCTAAGGATCATGGTTCAAAGCCAGCCGGGGCAGGAAAGTCCGTGAGACTCTTATCTACAATAAACCACTCAGAGAACTGGAAGTAGCACTGTGGCTCAAGTGGTAGAGCACTTGCCTTGAGCTTAAGAGCTGAGGGACAGTGCCCAGTCCCAGAGTTGAAGCCCCACAACTGACAAAATAAGATAAAATAAAAATCAGTTTCTTCATCTTAGCTACGTGGATAAGATCATAGGTTTGTTGGGGTCAGAATCAATTGATTTTATATCTCAAGTTATTTTTTTCCTTCAGTCTCTCCTCAGTTATTTTCCTATGGGGCTAGTAAGCTAGCCTTGGACTAGCAATATTCAATGTATGTGAAAAACAGACATTAACTTTGTTTCCACTTTTGTGTAGTTGAAAACCCAAACGTTATCTGAAATTAATTGGTGAGGAAACTGATTGAAACAAGTCACATGAGGATCATTCATGAGTCATTAATGCTCTTAAAATTCATCTTATATATATATGTGTGTATGTATCTGTATTTATACATATATATTTATATAAAATATACAGACACACACAGAGAAATTAGTCTTTTCTTTTGCTGTCCTCAAGTGTAAGTGATCAGTCACCTTAATGGGAAAGGAAAAGAGTTTTACACAACAAAATGTGCACACATGAATTCATATTTGAGAAAATTTAAATTACTGCCTACTCACTACCTTTCCAAGATGGTGATAAGAGCCAATTTTTTTCTGTCTAACAGATAGCAGATCATGATCTCTGTATAGAGCCACCCTACAGGAACCGTAGCATCACATCATGGTGTACAGTCTCAACTTCTTGGGGTGTGATAGTCATTGAAGACAAGCAGGGAAAACTGCCTGATATGCTCATATCTATTGAAATCCTTGCACAATAGCTAATAAGCTATTCTGAATATGCATAATGATGGTTTTATTCCTGGAAAGGCTTATTGATAAATACTTGATTATTCACACTAATTTTTTGTCCTTAATTTCAAAGGCATTCTTTTGATCCTAAATTGAAAAAAAATACATTTTATAATAGACTTAGACTTTTTTTTTCAGATGAATAGACTATTATAATTGCCCTAAGCTGATTTACAAGCTGCTTGGGTTTGTTTTCTTTCAGATACTTAAATATGTATCACTTTCTCCTATTCTTCTCAAATATGTTAAAATATAAATATCCCTGAAAATGTCACCATAGACTGCTCTCTCCTACAGAGCATACTAGGTGCCTTTCTGACATTTATATTTTCAGCAGTAAGCACAGTGGCCCACTTATGTACTCAGAAAATGTGCTGACATGATTGTGGAGTACTTTTTAAAAATTATCTTCTTAAAAATTTGTTACAAAAGCTTAAGCTCTAAATTGATATCTTGTTTTTGATGGTTCAGGCCTTTCCAAAGAAATCCACATAGATTTTCCTTCACCTCTCGAATTATCATCCTTAGTCAGAATTGATTAAGGATCTCTCTGAAGCTCTGTTACCTTGTACACACTGTGCAAAAGCAACTTTAATCAACAGTTTTTCTTCTTTAAAAGAGCCTTGAATCTAACAGATCAGCAATGGTCAACTCTGAGGAGACCCAAGACAGCTCAGAAGTGTTCTATTTGTGAACCTGAAGAGGGGAGATGGTGGAGAATTGAATGAGGGATTCATGACATGCCTTGGGTTTGGATCTTTACTCTGTTCTATAAATGAAAAAAGAATAAATACTTATGGCTATCCATGGGGGATTGATTCTAAGACCCATAGACACTTAAGAACCTTACATGAAATGACAATGTATTCACATATAATCTATGTACATCCTCCCATTCATTTTCAATCATCTCTAGATTACTTGTAATACTAATGCAATATAAATGCTATGCAAATCTTTGTTTTACTGTATTATTCAGGCAACAATTACCAGACGGAATGTGTCCATATTTAGCACAGATGCATTTATTTCTAATGAGCTCCAGTACTGTTGGTTAAATACACCGATACAAAACTCTTGATACAGAAAAGGGTTGATCATGTTGTTTCCTGAGAGAGAGAGAGATCACTTTATTTCTTTGTCAAACTTAGAGATTTGCAATCCTTCTTTGGAAATTGATGAGCATAGAAAATACCTGAGCTGACGATGTGGCATTCCTTTCTTCCTCGTGGCCTAGTTTATGACTATAATTAAAATTATTTAAGATCTTGTACTTAAATTCTTCCCTTCTGCCAGCTTCAATTATATTGTGTAAAGAGATCAATTAAAATGCTTTTCATCATATTTATTTAAGAATCGGAACTTCGTACAAGTCTTAAAGAACACCCAAACATTTAAAATGTTACAATGATGGTAATAATAGAAATAATAGTATGTTTCAGCAAACAATGCTGAACAATGCTGGGTTTGGACTATATTAAGCCATCTCTAGCAATTATTGTATATAATTTCATAGTAATTCTATAATACAGCTCCAGCCTAACAAAAATGCCTCTCTAGAATTATATATGTGTAATATATGTATATATTATGTATATATATATTTATATTTCTTTACTGTAAATCTTCAAGTAGGCAAATAGGCTTGTGCTGGTGATGGATATGATGTTTTGAACTTGTCTTTGCTGACAGCAAATAATTTATTTGACATTGTCAAAAGTTTGCTCTGTTTGCTACTGAGTTAATCTTAGAGGAGAGAATGAAATAGCAAACAGAATTTGTCACATTTTACTGAATCACTACTTATAATAGTGAACTATGAAAGTTGAATATCAAGTTTTGAAGTTCTTATAGGGACACTTAAAAGTAAAAAAAAAAAGGATCAAAGTATAGAAAGGTGTAATTAGTCCTGAAACATTTGTTTATGATGAAATGTCATTCTGCTTTTTCCTTAGAATACCCTGAGCTTACAAGCCCAGTGTAAATTTGTCATTAGTATCATTTCTCATATTATACTTAAGATTTTAATACTTTAAAATAGTATTCACTCAGTTTTTATCGGTTAATTGTATAATGCCTCTTTGGAAATAACCTCTCTGTAAAGGACAAATTCAGAGAAAAGAATGAAACTTAGGCAAATAAAAATGAAAATTGCAAAATGACAACATACTTGTGTAATATATGCATATTCACTTTTTAAAAAATAAATGGTGGATGTGTACCACAGTGATACACATTAGATATTTTATCCAAAAACACAGGCTGACCTACAAAAAGGAGTGAATCTTATACTATTCTGAACTAATACTATCATTATTGAGTGATTAATATGATACTTTCTCTATATTTTACTTTTTTCTTAAACAAGTCATTTTAAGCATGCTTTTGCTGTTATTCACTGTGTTGAATCCTTGGGTGTCAGTTAAATTCTTTAAATGTGTTCTATGTGGTTGCTATAATTTTCTGAATATTTCATGCTCACACCAAAAGCAAAAGTACATGAAGGGTGACTAGAACAAGCAGACATATTATTTACTTTGCATTATAGTATGTATGAATATTTTATACTTTACTCCAAGGAAGATGTCACTTGAAATAGAATTTTTTGCTTTTGTCAGTTAAGTTCACAACCTAAATTCTTAAAGCTAATGATACTGTAATTTAAATTTCCTCATATAAATTTGACATGTTGCCAACAAAGCAGAAGTTTAGAGTTTAAATAGATATGTGTGTTGCTTTCCACAAAACAAATATCCAATAATTATAACCAACCCACTATTGTAATAAAAAAGTATTGGTACAGAATGGAATAATTTCATGGGAGTAGTTTTGCAAAAACTCCTTCGAAATACTCATTTCTAGCATCTGTTTTTAACTGTCTCAGTAAAAGCATTCGGCAGTGGTTCACCCACTTCACTTGGGAAGCTGAGGTCTGAGGATCATAGTTCAAAGCCAGTCCAAGCAAGAAACTTCATGAGACTCTTATCTCCAATTAACCATCAAAAACCCAGAAGTGGAACTATAGCTCAAGTAGTATAGTCTTGAGCGAAAACAAAGCAAGGAACAGCCCCCAAGGCCCTTAGTTCAAACCCAGGGCCTAGCACACACCCATAAAAAAGGTATTCAAGAGGTAAATCCCATACATTCCATTCTTCCCATTCCATGAAGAGAAGAGACCACTGAATACTAATAATTAGATGGAGCTTCTCCTCACTGGGTCATGTAAATCTGGTGAAGAAAGGCAAAGATCCTGATCTTAGCTCTTTGATTGTTCAAAGGTATAAAGATGTCAGAAAGAAACAGATGTCTTGCTACCTTGTTCCATTACATTGGGGGGGGGAGTATAGGGGGGTAAGATGGTTGCCTCTCCAAACTCTGGGCTACCTCTGTATGTTTATTGATTACATTGATAATATACTGAAACAGAGAGAGACTTGGCTAGAAAACCACCCTAAACATTTGGGAGTTACAGTGAATTCAAAAGGAATTGGTCACAGGACACCGGGCCTCCAGCATCAAAAGTGAGGAACATCATTTATCAACATATGTGTGTGCAGGTAAAGGTAGGGTGTTTCAAGGAAAGGTATTTATCATGAGATATTGTTCTATTAAGCTTGCTTTAGTTTGGCTATGTCAGATGATTGATGTGCATAGATGTAATTGTGTCAAAAAGAAGTTTACCCTGCCAAATGCTGACTACACACTGTCCCATTATTAAATAGCCACATCCTGATTGACTTCCCAACATGAGATTTCAAAGCCCCTGCTAATAACTATAAGGCAACAAACACAAAAGCAAAGGCAAAGGAGTGTCAGAAGCACACGCTAGATTTTAAAAATGTCAAGATAAAGAGCCAAATTAAATTAAATAGAACATATCAAATAAGAGGTAAAAATGTAAGGTAAAGAAATAATATAAAGCAGTTAATTGGAAAAGTGTAAGTTCTGTAACTTTTAACTACTATGATTTGACTTTTATGATCTTCTTGAGGAAGATAATTAATCTGGGAAATTGTTGATGGCTTTCAAATTAAAATTTCATTGAAAAGCTGAATGATCAATTCTATTTTTTTTGTTTTTCTATATATTTTGTTTTGTTTCATTGGGTAGGGTTTCACTCTGTAGGTCAAGGGTGACCTTGAACTTGTCATCTTTCTGTGTCAGCCTCAGGAGTGCTGGATTTATAAGTTTGAATCACCATGATCAGCTTTGTGTATTTTTTAAACCATTTTTACCTTGATTTACTCACATGTATGTGCATGGGAGGGAGGGAGGGAGGGAGAGAGAGAGGGAGGGAGGAACGGAGAAAGGGAAAGAAAGGAGAAGGAGAGGGACTCTTCTTATATTTGAGGGAGTTCAGAAGGTGTTTTATTTTGGGGAGATGTGGGGGGATTATGGAGTTTTTAGTTTCCATAGTGCAGATAAAGTAGAAGTTGTAGACATAGATCTGTAGGTAAGGAGGAAATTGAGGACAGTTGTTCTCTGTGACTCTGACTGAGACTGTTGATCACCCCTCAGCTCTCATTCTGTTATGATGTACAAAGTCTGGGTCAGAGTAAGCAATGGGGAACAATCCTTGGACACATAAATTTAAGGGATATCAAACATGTAACATTCAAACTAATTGTTAATGCGATAATTCTTCACAAGTTGGAACTCTTAAAACAAAGTCCCATAATTCACCCTAAAATCAAAAATCTGTAAAACATAATGTGTACTGATGAATTCTCCTTTGGTCCACACAGTGTATACACAAAAGAAAGTGCTTAAGGTCACAGCTCAGTGAATTTTCACAAACCAACACAATCTTTGAAACCAGCATTTAGGTAAAATATAGAACATGAAAGATAGTTTCGGAACCTCTGGTATTTTCTGGTATTCTAAACCTACTTCTCTTTTCTTAGAGGTTACCAACATTTTCTCCAAGTCTTTTTCTACATCATATTATAAGATCACATGATTTTATTTTGGTTCTTGATTCTGTTCATGTTCTGTATTCCATTTATTGGTTGGTTTATGCATGCTGAACCATTTGGGTCTCCAGAATGAAACCTACTTGATCATGGTGTTTGATCTTTTACTGTGTTGCTGAATTCTGTTTGGAAGAATTTTATTGAAACTTTTGCATTTATATTTATCAAAAGGATTGGTCCTTGTGTGTGTATGTGTGTGCATGTGTGCTGATCCTGGAGCTTGAACTCAGGGCCTCAATGCTGTCCCTGAACTTTGTCACTCAAGACTCCTGCTTTATTAATAGGACTATTTAGGTGATTTGTATCTTCTTGGCTCAGTTGTGGTAAGTGAACAGTCATTTCTTTTTTCCCCTACTTGGTTATCCACACTGTTAATGATTCTCCCCTTGCCTCTCACCTAAAGTCAGCTCAAAATTCAAACTAAAACAAGCCCTTATTAAAAATGTTGATTATAAATGCCTCTCAGCAAATGTGAATAAAATAGATTGTATGTATGTAAGTACCTGATATGGATAACCTTTCGATGTGCCCAAATTTTCTGTTTCTATCTGGCTGATCCATTTCCATTTCTATGATCTACCTAATGTCCTTTCAGTCAGGTTCTCAGAAAGATTAAATTAGCCTGATTACTGTTCTGTTTTGGGTCCAAAAACATTGTTAATGGAGGAAGACCATACTTAGGACATTTTACATAAAAGCAGGAAATCTAAAATAAAAGGCAGAAAATGTAGACCTGTTACTTGTACATAGAAAGTTTCTTTTTTTTAAATTCCCTTAGTGTGAGTGAGACTATGAAAGCAAGTCATGTTGAAAGTCTAATGAGAATGTATACTTTAAATGGAATTTGAGTCGTCTACTTTAAATGGAATTTGAGTCGTCATGGCTGACATCTTTTCCCTGGAGGCTATGGAAAGTGATGATCATGACTTTTGCAAATGTCTTCCCAGATGTTTTCCTATCACATGGATTTGTAACCACATTTCCATTGACCTCAGCAAGGTGAGAGTCTTACATGACCAAATCCTCAGACTGGCTGCTCCGTAAGGGCTCATGGTAATGGAACCTGGCATTGGTGTGATTTCTCCTGCCAATCCTTCCCCTCCCCTTTTTTTTAACCTGCCTGAAACATGATTTCAAGGGAGCAGAAAATATGAAGTATCTGTTGGTGGAAGCATAGAAAATGACCGGTATCATCCTTTTGTTCCTATTCGTGCAGACTTGAAGTTTAAAGAGACATAAGATATGTTACTATCCTTTTGTTGAAAAAGCAGTTGTCAATCCATTGAGATTGACAATCCATTGAGCCACTGTATGGTGTGCTTGAGGGAAAAACACTATTGTAGTACTGTATCTTCTATGCTTTTGTATGTTTAAGCCCTTGGAGAACTGGTTTTATGCTTGGTACTAGAAGCCTTTCTGTGGCATGGTATCTACTGAGAAGTTGTCAACCATCACAGTACATATGAAAATCATGACAGGTTTTACTACAAGTGGGATCTGTTGTATCAGTTCTTTTTCTGAGGAGAAAAGTCAATGCCCTATAAACCGTATGTCCTAGTATAGCATTTTGAAATAGTGCAACACTCAGAGGTAGATATTTTGTTTTAGAAATGAAGAAAAAGGAATTGTCAGTTTTTCTCTGCTTAAATCAGGTGCATAGTCATGAAGCATCTGTCAGTCTTTTCAAATAACTTCAAAGGTTGCAAGGGAAGTTTCCAGTACCATGACTTCATCTTATCACAAATGATCAACAAACACGCCTCAGAAATTAATATGGACTTTTAGATTGCACAAATTCTTGATTTATCTGTTTGAAGTTTACTTACCAGATGATATATACGCCAAACTGACCACAAAAGTACCCATAATTGTTTAACTCAGGGCCAGACTCTGTCCCTGAGATTTTTTTGCTTAAAGCTAGCACACTACCACTTTAAAGTACAGTTCTACTTCTAGCTATTTGGTGATTAATTGGAGATAAAGAGTACCAAAGGGAGGCCTTCATACCACTATTCTCAGATCTCAGCCTCCTGAGTTGTTAGGGCTATAGTCCTGAGTCACTAGTGCTTGCCAATGTTTTTGTGAATCTGCCTCATTTTGCTTAACATGATAATCTCCATTTCCCTCCTCCCCTTCCTCCTTTATCTCTTTCTTTTTTTCCTTCTTCTCTTTCTCCTTCTCATCCTCCTTTCCATCCTCCTTCTCCTTCTTTTCCCTTTCATACTTTGGTGCTTGCTATCTCTCAGCTTTTTCACTGAAGGATGGCACTCTACCACTTGAGCCATACCTCCCGCTTGCTTATTTTCTCCGTGGTTAATTGGAGATAAGAGTCTCATAGACTTTCCTGCCTGGCTGGCTTCAAACCATCATTCTCAAATCTCCACCATAAAGATTCACCATAAAGATTCATGTCTAAATAATATCCTTTAGTGTAGGTATACCATGCTGCCTTTAACCTACTTGTGTGTTGATAAGAACCTAGATTGATTCCCTAGCTTGGCTATTGGGAACAAGCTGAAATGAATACAGAAATTCTTGGCTTTAGAATTTGAAATGCAGGGTGCAATTTTTTTCCCTGTACTTTCAAGACTGTGATTACCTACATTTTTTTCTACTGTAAGCATTTACCTATAAATTTAAAGTCACTCATTCTTTGAGTTTTCTGTAAAACCTCATTTTTGGGTACCAGTCATGTTAATGATCGTACAATCTATCCTTCTACATTCCAGTTGACGGTCAGCTGTCTTGTTAATATACAGAAATATTTTTAATTTTATATGTCCACATGCTGAAAGGAGAGAAAATCATTATCTACCAAACTACTGTACAATCGTAGCTCTTATTCCTAATGATTTTCATAGTGGAAACATTCTTGCAGCATCTAAATTGATGATTCTAGCATGCAAAGGTATTAATAGCTACTGAGCTGCTCTCGAGTGACTGGCCTCATTCCATTCTTTGGGTACAGATGAGCCATTAATCGAGCCCAGGACTATTGAATCCCTGAGCTTTCCACTCATTCCACAATAACTGTCAATATTAGTTGCGTTTACATTTTCTGTGGTTTTTTGTCTTGAAGCAAAGAAAGGAATATTAATTGAAAAGAAGCCTTATATTTCTAAGTTTGTGATTATAAGATTGTGCTATGAGCATTGTACCTGATAATTAGCTTCTCAGTCAATATTAGAAATGAATATCACTGCTATACTTATCCAGCCAAAGAGAAAAAGTCTGTTTTTCTGGCATATGTCTTCCATGGAGGAGCTTCTTTAAATATATATTATGTTCGTTTCAATTGTATTATTATTTTTTTTGCCAGGACCAGAGTTTGAACTCAAGGCCTCATGCTCTCACTTGGCCACTTTACTCATACCAGGAACTCTTCGCTTGAGTCATTGCCTCTCATCTGATATTTTTACTAGTTGATTAGAGATGGAGTCTTGCAGACTTTTCTGTCTGGGTTGCCTGTGAACGGCTATTGTTCAGGTCTCATCTTCCTGAGTAGCTAAGATTACAAGTATGAGCCACCAGCACTCAGCTGTGATATTATTTAAAAACAAAACAACAACAACAAATAACAGCTGTAAGAGACTTAACCTGTTCTAAGATAAAAGGACTGCTTTCCTAGTGATGAAATTTAAGATGAGTTTCAAGAACTTTGTAAGAAACTCCATGAATTTTTTTTTCTCTGACTTCTTTCTGTCATAATTCCTGAAGATCCTAGGTGGAAAGAAACTTGGTGAGAATAGCTGGTGATCATGGAGCAAAAGGGAAGAGAACAATAGAAGAAATGGCCCTTGTCTAAGTCATACAAACCCTCTAAGCCTTAATTGTCTATCCATAAAATAGTTACTGATGATTGCCTACACATCAGGAAAGGTTGACAAACAACACCCCCCCACCACTAGCATTCCATAAAAAAAGGTATGGGAAAATTTTAATTCAAATACAAAATGCTGAACAGTCAAGTTGTACAACATCACATACCTAAACACAAATTGTATAATGTGAGAACAATTTGTAATATATCTATGCAAATATGAAAAGCAGTGAGGTAAAGCTCCTGTTCTAACTGTCGGGAATGAAACTTAAATTTGTCCTTGGGAGGAACCTGTTAAGAGGAAACTTAACATTTATTCCATAATATTCTTGCTATAACAAGACTTTGAACAGGATTTATTCAGATCCAATATGATCTATTGAGTATATACCAGTAAGAATGCCAACGTTCATTACATTTGGAGAGACAGATGGTCTGGACTGGGAGAAGTAATTAATATAAAATGTGTTCTTTGTTGGCACTTAACACAAAGGAGCATCTTTTTTTTTTTAAATAGCTTGTTCTTAAAGTTTATTCTATTTTCAGGTTAATGGTACTTTATGTAGAAAAAATACTTAATGTATTTATGAGTAAAACATTACCTAATTTTTCTGACACTTATAGAAAGCCAATTCATATGATTTAATGTTTTTAGTATTAGAGAATGCAGAATACAACATTCATTTGAAATATTCTGATGCTCCATTTACCACATTTTTCATCTAGCAGAAAAGTACAAGGCAATTATTTGCCTCAAGAATGTCCTATGAATTCATTTCTCACCTCCCTCAAAGTCTTTTAATTTGTGTGCAGGTGACTGTGTATCTAAGAACTTCTCTGAGTTGTTTACAGAGGAAACATAATGCATTTATTTATTTTTGCATTTTTATTTATGATAAATATCCGGTTGTGGCTGTTCGATCAAACCATGGAAAACACTTTTTATGGATGGAAATGTTCTAAGGAATCTTTTTGCTGAAATGTTATTCAAAGGTCTTTGGTGCTCAGGGTCACACAGTGTCTCTAATCTTAAGTCAGGTCAAGGACAGTGCAGAAGAAAACATGTCTGTCTGAAATGAGAAAGGGTAGATAAGACATGGGATTAGGGAAGTTTTTTTGGTATCATGAATTTCAGATTAGATCTTGAAGCTAAAAGTTTCAGATACCAACTATTTTTCTAAACCCAAGTGAAGTGAGACACACAATTCAATTGAGATGTGGAAAGCTAATATTGGAATTTACTTTTACATATTGTATCATCAAATGTATCATGTTGACAAATGTTTTATTTTCTTCATATTTTATTTTATTTTCATTTATTTCATTAATTTGAATAAATGTAAGTTATATTAATACAGAATTTCTTGTATATTCATAAGCAAATACACATAAGTTAGTGACACGTGTACATAATAAAATACACAATAAAAGTATGCGATCAATACATAATAAAATCAGTTTAGGTATCACTGATCTGAGGAATTTGAGTTGATCAAGGAAGTGCATTACATATAAGATAATTGCTTTTAGGGAAGTGATAAACACACAAGCACATCACATGTATGTATCTATAGGATGAATAACAATGGTCCTATCTGGAAACAGCCTGGCCATTGACTTAAAACAAACCTTTTCAGAGGGTTCCACCAAGCCACCTCCTAAAGTGAAAAGTAGAACCAAGTCAACAGTGCTCAAATAAAAGGCCATCTAACCATCCAGGGTCAAGTTTGTGTTGTTATCTGTCATGGATGGTACATCTATCAATTTTTTGTCGTTCTTAATGTGCAGTACTAGAAACTGAGTCTTAAGTACAAGAACGACAGTGCTGAAATGTCATTAAGACACCATATTACATTGTTAGAACAATAAAGTTAGAAATAAAATGATGATTATAACTGGTTAAAACAGTAAGACTAATTTTGCTTATGATTGTGGAATAAATGCTTCAACAGAGAAAGCAATGGTAGCCAGGCAGCAGGGGCTCAGCCTATAATCCTAGGTTCTTGGGCGGCTGAATCTTGGAGAATCATGGTTTGAAGCTAAGACCAGGTTAAAAAAAAAAGTCCTTGAGACTCTCATTAATTAACCAGCAAAATGCTGGACTAGAGACCTGGCTTAAGTGATAGAGTGCCGGCTCAGAACAAGAAAGCTGAGTAAGAATGTGAGGCCCTGAGTTGTTGGAGCCCTGATTTGGGTGCACACACATACAAAGAAAAAGTGATAGAGAATAGAGTAGTGTAATTCATGCAAAGTGAGTGACAAAAGCCTAAACTACAGAAAAAGATATTTCTGAGGATATTTTTTGCTTGGTAATCTTTGAAATAAAAATAAGGTACACATGTAAACCTAAAATATCAGGTTCAGAGCAAAAAACGGTTATGAAGAGAACATGAAATCATTACTCAAGTGAAGATGAGTCTGATTCCAAAGTCTGGCACTAACAAGCTGTTATAGATGGAAGAACTATTTAACCTCTCTGATTTTAAAGTCCATCATCCATGATAGGGGAATAATAAAATTGAGCTAAGAGCATTTCAAATGATTCATGTAGAGTCACTAGCTTGTAGCAAATGGGAGGTGTTCCATAAATAAAAGCTGTTATTGGAGAATATCTTCTAATCTCTTAACCATAACCATCCCTGAAATGAAAACACTGGACTGAGGACTATTTCATATTACCTTGCACTTAGTGAGCTGTATAATGAGTGTTAGCCCCTTTGCCTTTACCTTATTTATTTCATTAATTTGAATAAGAAATGCACAGGGAAATGTTTTGTAAATGGAATGAGATCCGTTAGTCTGCATTTGTTTGTTTTGTATATAATGAATGAATGAGTTCTGTTCACTTCATCTGGTTTTTCAATTATTCTCCTTTTTCTTCTTCAGAAACTGGGCTTTTTCCATAGATAGAACAGTAGGAAATGTTGATATGGTCTCTTTTTTTTCTTTGTATTAGAATGAACTAAGCAAAGGCATAGAAACTTGTGATTTAGTACAAATAAAGTATTTTCAAAATAGCATATAGAAGCTCCTGCTCATGGCTTTGGCAGGTGAACAATGATGACCAGAAAACACTCAATGGAAAGTAGACTCTTTGGGCAGCACATTTCACAAATGTATGTGACTTAGGAAAAAAAGTGTGCAGGAATTTATTTCTCCAATACTCTGTTGCTTAAAAGGCTAGATACACAGTAAGATTAAGGGTATTCTTTCAAAATTACACTTTGCAGTGTTCAAGAAAAGCTGACGAGTACATTGTTAAGCTAAATTCTATTCTACAAGAGAACTACGTAGCCAATGGCATGAATTACTACCAGGGGACAGAGTATCAAGGGCATGGATTTTTTTTAAAGCAATGATAGAACCTGTTTGCTATAACATGTTCTTCAACTAGAGACAGCTAATGGGCAGCGTCTTCTCCTACAGGAAAAATATCCTCTTCTTTTACCATCCCTGGTCCGCCTTCCTATCCTTTTGCTCTTCTCTTTTCATGTACAACAGCACTTTCATCTGAAAGTGTTGACAGAATCATCATGTTATGTAAATTCTTATCATATCAGGAACAGTGAATATTACTGTAGTGAGGAATATTACTGGTCCTAAAAATGGATGACACTCAGTGAATGAAGAAAGAAGAACTCTGAGACAAAGAGGTAAATCCCTTATGGGTTTGAGAGGAAAGGATCAGAAAAAATAGGGAGGATATCTAGGAAGAAGTAAGATTGAAAGTAGACCATAGACAGGACACACATGAAAAATCAATCCTGGGAGATTTAGTTAATAGAGTTAACAGAAGCCCCCTGTAGCTACAATATATATGCACACATATATGCATGTATATAGGTAGTGCACACACATATATACATATGTATGCATATGTATGTGTGTATATGTGTATAGGTGTGTATATATGTATATGTGTGTGCATGTACACACCTGCACATACACATATATGCTTCTGTGTGGGTTTACCAAAAAATAAAGCCACAAAAGAATCATTTGGGATCTCTATATAACACACACCAATCTTGTCAGCAGTGTGCAACAGATGAGCAAGGACAGTGGCATCTGTCCTTGGGGCCAGCCACCATCACATAGTGCACCTAAAAATGTTTTCTAGGAACAAGTGACAATCCACCCCAGTGGAGCATTTAAGCCTCTAACCCCTGCAACAGAGACACATGCCTGTGATTTTGAAATGACATTTCTCTCCAGATTCTTCTCAGTTTGACCACTAAGGGTCACGTTGAAAGACTGTGCAGGTCAGAGTTTATCCAGAGTCTAAGCCAAAGGTGTGTGTGTTTGTGTCTCCCGGGGCTTCTCAGCAGGAGGGATGGTTTTGCTAACAGGTAGGCCAAAAGGTGCAGCGCCAGTGAATAGCAGGTGAGAGTTGCTTCCTAATCTTTATTTCTCACCATGCAAAGCCACAGCGAAGACTCTGATGATGCTTTTTCTTGTGTTTTACCTGCTTTTGAAAAGCATCCACTTTGGTCATCTTCATTTCCTCCTACCATCTTGGATCTCTCTGTGGTTTAGCAAACTCTGCACCCATATCTTCCCCTTTTACCTCGTTCCCACCACATATTTCTAAGGAAAAATCAACTACTCAGAAAGAAAACAAATGGAAGGAATTTCTTATCACTTATCTATGGTAACATACATGAAAAGAATAGAGTATACATCCAGATAAATATTGCTAATTCAATGGGCTTTTCTTTGAAGTATTAAATATTTATCCCACAGCAACCTCCAAATACCGTCTATGGAGAAAAATGCTTAGCCAAATGATAGACATATATATATATGTATATATATATAAAATAAAGGTTTCTGTTTTCCCTTGACAATGTCTGAAAAATAATAAAGCTTTCACGGAGAAGAGTATGCCATGCTAATCAATATAACTCATGTTGTTACTCATGTTCTTTGCCCAAAAACATTGTTAGCAACGATTTTCAACACAACGCATTCTCACTGTTGGCCCCGCCCCCTTTCTGTAGTAAACTATCCGAGAGAATAAAATAGACAACAGGGGGGAAAATCAAGAGATCATTCTGCTGCTGTTTTTAAATTTCTTTGGAAATGACTTGAAAACTCTTTTGTGACCCATTTCATGTTTCAATTGAATTAGCAGTACAGTTACATAAAAGGGTTTGGAACTGATCATAATAAAATCAATTGGGTACCGCTATAAACAGTAAGTAGGAGCAAAGAAAAGCCACAGAAGTGCCCATTGATAAAGAGGTGTTAAGCTGAGCTCTAGGTTGGTGGCTCCTGGAAATGATACAAAGAAATAGTGAAGGGCTGGGAAGGTGGCTCAGTGGTAGAGCACTTGCCTTGCATGCCTGAGGCCCTGGGTTTGATTTCTCAGCACCACATTAGCAAAAAGAAAAAAGCCAGAAGTGGTGCTGTGGTTCAAGTGGTAGAGCGCTAGCATTGAGCTGAAGAGCTGAGGGACAGCACCCAGCCCAGAGTTCAGGCTCCATGACCAGACCCCCCCCCCCAAAAAATAGTGAAGACACAACTCTTCACAAGCACACAACCACTGCCTGCTCAATGTCTCCATGGAGTTTCAGTCTACTGTTTAATATCATTATCCATAAGTAAAATAAATGTTAGAGCATGTGTGTTGCCAGAAATATTTCCCTGCCTTACATATTTCACTTAATGGTTCATTACTCACAGTTGCTCTTAAATACAGGAGTTTTAACAGCTGTCTCTAGTTTTTTATCAAAGTACCCTAAAAAATCTTATAATAATATTTTCCACCTCATTTCCTCCTTTCTTTTGACTGCATTGTGATAAAGCGCTGTGTCCGATAAGAGAAAGTGACAGCCCTGTCAAACTCTACAGCAAGCATTTGCATACTGTTATTTTATTCAAACGATTAGTGCAGCCACCAGAAACTGAGGGAATTTGCTTTCCCTAAATAATACATTTTCACTGATTATGGTGTTTTATCCTGTAATCTGTCACTCATAAACTACCTCTGTAGTAGCTCTTTTTTTTTTAAGAAAAAAAAATAGTCCCCTTATTTTCTGTGTAAAAATTTATTGTAAAGAAAACAACATCAACATAGTGAAAAATTTATTGTAAAGAAAACAACATCAACATAGTGAAAAATTTATTGTAAGAAAACAACATCAACATAGTGAACACCATCTTGATTTGTGTGTGTGTGTGTGTGTGTGTGTGTATGCGCGTGCATGTGTGTGCATGTGCTAGTTCCAGGGTTTGGGTACTGTCCCTCAGCTTTTTTGCTTAAGGCTAATATGCTGTTACTTGATCCACAGCTCTACTTATGGCTTTTTGGTGGTTACTTGGAGTCAAGAGTCCCATAGACTTTCCTAGCTATGCTGACTTTGGACTGTGATCTCCAGATCTCAGCTTCCAGAGTAGCTAGGAGTATGTGCATGAGCCACTTGTGCCCAGAACCATGGTGATTAAGGAAGGCTTAAACAGTAGTCATTAATGTTAAAATGATGGGAAATCCTGTTGACAACTGCTCTTTAATCCTAAATGAAAATGCTTTACAAACGTGAGGTAAATACTGCAAATGTCAGCCGTGTTTCATAAAGTTATCTATTGATAACTTTACTAATTGCTTCTGGGGGAAAAAAAAATGTCTTCGTGTCTTAATGTTTGCAAGTGCATTGGAAAAATTTTACCCGAGGATTTCAGTAGTCTTCCCTCTCTGAAGGGTATCTTTGAGTATTTTTGAGCTACTTAGTCTCAGGCTCGTTCATTCGAATGATAAAATTGGCAGATTAAACCATATTCTCCTCACCAGCTTTTGTTCTGATCAACCAGCTCTGATAGAGATGTTGCTAAGAGCTACCTATTCCCTGTTAATTCTGTGAGTATTAAAAATGCTTACTACAGAGAAGAAGAATTTTCACTGCAGGAAATAGAGATTCAGCATGTAGCATATGGAAAAAAATAAGAGGCACCGTGAAATTCTTTGTCCCTGCATAGAAGCATTCATCAAAATGTATCTGGATCTGGCCGTGAATCCTGTCTGGGACAGCCGCTTTCTGAAGATACAGCAGTCAATAACTAACTTAACCACTTTAAATCTCACTTTCCTCTTCTGGGTAATTTGGTTTCTAATAGTATCTGCTGTGCAGAGTAGTTATGAGGATTAAAGTTGTAAAAAATAGGAAACATAAAAAATATGAAACATAAAATTGCCGGATTAGAAACTCAACAATCTTAGATGTCACCAAATTAGCAATAGTGCCATTTATACAATTCCCCATTTAATTAGATATCCTTTAAGCCTAGTATAATAAAAGCTTCTTAGGGTATCTTATTTGTTTATTCCTAGGTTGCAATTTATCATGTTAGCATGTCAATGAAAATATTTAGAAAAATATCTTGGTGAAATTATACTATTTATAAAAGCCTTAAAACTTAATGTAATCCAGGTTCTGGGTGCTCATGCCTATAATCCTACCTACTTAGTAGGCTGAGCTCCAGATAATGAAGACTCAAAGCTGCCTACTCCAGTAAACCAACAAAAAAGCCCAATAGAGACATATCTCAAGTGATAGAGCATGAGGCTGAGTTCAAAACCTAGCATTGACCAAAAGCAAAAAACAAAAACCAAATCCCATAACAACCAAAAAAAAAAAGTGGAAAGGATCACTAATACATTTCTTTAAAATTGTCCTTAACAATAAAAAATTTCTTACATCAAATAGAAAATCTTTCATTTTCCACCTTGCTCATTTTTTACATCTATAAATTACATTTCTGTTTTAATATATCCAGGACAAATATTTTTATTTTCTCTGCTTTAGAGCTCATTTACAGTACAGGTAAATGTCACAAACAACTTTGTTTCTCTAGAGACAAGACTTAACTCCATTCAAGACTGCAACACATGTGCATTTGCTGATAGGAGATACAAAAAAAAAATGTAAGCCTGACATTAAAGTCAATTGAACTTGATTATAAAGTAATCACCAAAACATTAGAACGCAAAACAACAAATTCATACTTTGCATTTTTCTTATTTTAGAAAATAAATGGATAGTGAATGCTTCCAGGGTCTGGTGCTATACTGAGTATCTCTGGATATTTTATGTATGTGTTATTTATCTTTCCTTGGCATCCCCTTGAGCATTTTTCTTACCATCACATGCCAGTGGCTTTTTTTGTTCTTTCTTTCTTGAGGGTAAACAGCCTATCATTCAGGTTGATCCTGGTAGATCCTGCTTTCTCATTATAAAATAATTTCCTGGTCATCTGCAGAATTGTCCTTGTTTTGCAATGCACAAGCAAAGAATCGGGTTCAGGCTAACTAGAACAAAAATCATTCATAAAGAAATGAAGCTGCAGGAATGTACACCAAATATCGGTCACTTTCCAAACTCACTTGAACGGGTACAGTGGAGATAAATAGAATGAGAATGGTGGACTTCAAGCTTGTTTCCAAATCCAGTGAGTCCTCCTAATCAAATCTGAGGAGAGAAAACAGAATTGAAACAGCTGAGAGGAAGAATACCAGCCAATTACAAATCTTAAATCTCTGGGGGCAGCCAGAGGATGGGGTAAGGCTTGGTAGCAGAATATAAGCTTGGGCTTTGAAGTCAGATATATTTACGTTTGAATTCCAGCTCTATTCTGTTTTAGCTTTGACTTAAGCAGGCTCCTTAAATTCTCCAAAGAATTTGCTGCTTTTTTTAAATATAATGATAGTAATACCTACTTAAAAAGAAGAAATAAGCTATGTTTTGCAGAAATAAACTGGAAAATGTTTGAATTTAAGCTAACTAGACTACAACCTCTGGAACATGACAAATATTCAAATATTTGTTTCTTTTCTCACTTTAACGCTTTGAGAATGGAATTAATTTGTGTTTGTTCTTTTTAAAAATTTTATTTTATTTTGGTCTGTCATGGGTCTTAAATTCAGTGCCTGGATGCTGTCTCTGAGCTTTTTTGCTCAAGGCTAGTACTCAACCTCTTCGAGCCATAACTTCACTTCGAGGTTTTAGGTGGTTCATTGGCCATAAGTGTCTCAAAGACTTTCCTGCCTGCGCTGGCTATGAACCATAATCCTTCCATCGCAGCCATCTGCTGAGTAGCTTGGATTACAGGTGTGAACTACCAGTGTCTAGTTCAATCAGCTCTTTTTATAGTACTAAAATATTTACCTCTATGATGGTTCACTCCACGTAGTATTTATCTTTCCAATGTGTGAGTGCCAGTCATATGCCATATGTCTGTGTTATGCGTGTGTTGTATGTAGTGCTCGTGTGTTGTATGTATGTGTTATGTGTGATATGCCTTGCATCTGTTTGTTCAGTCAGGAATTCTGATGTGGCACAGTGAAATGTCAATTTGCAAGGACAAAGTTAATGACAGGAAAGATTTCTTTGCAACTCTTCAATGTCATCCATCAAAAAGTCACGGATAGGTTTTCAAAGGAAAGAGCCTTTTCTATTTTGGTGAATAAGTTATAAAAATTTTGTTCCTGGAAAACTGCTAGTAATGGGGAACTTTCCTCATCATTGTGAAATGCATGGAACTGTTGACAACCCTAATTGTTAAACAGAACACAAAAACGTTCACAGTGAGCCATGAATGTTGCCTTAGAAAGTGAAATTATAGCACTCATAAAAACACAGTATGAATAAGACAATTATTTGAAGATTTGTCAATTTTCCGAGGCAATAAAAAGGTAATTTTTGTACTTATCTTCCTCAGAATGAACAAGGATTTTCATTTATTGCTAAATTGAGGGTAGGTTTGAATGCTGCATTTGAGTTCTAATCATGGCTTTACCAGCAATAGGACCTTGACATTTTTTATTTGTTTTCTTGATTCTATTTTTGCTTCTAGGGAAAACAAAATGATCAAATGGCTTCTGGCCCAGGCAAGATGCCTAATAAATGATAGCTTGTGTACATGGGTATCAACAGAACTGAGGTCTTCCTCCATTTCTGCAGCAGTTTGTGGATTAGATACACTCCTCAGATTTTCCAGTTTGGGAATTAGAAGGCTTAATTTTATTCAAATCATATGACAAGGACAGTAACTTGTGGCACTGGGGTTTGGAATCCAGTATTGTGTTAGTCCCACCCAAGCCAGGTAAGTCCTAGTCAGTAGAAGTTTTCAACTTCACAAAAAGAAACATAGTAATGCAGGCTTTGTATATCAGGTTTATGTACCATAATGGAAGAATTGCCTAACATAAAAGCCAGTGATATTCATGTATTAAATGTATTCCTGCTGATTTTTCTTCTTCAGGATAACTTACTGAGATTGCTTTAGGTAGAAACCCAGTCAAGTTGAAATCTACTAGCTTGTAGTTTCTATAATTTTATCATAGTCTTTGATCAAGATAAAGTCAAAGTTGCCACTTGGAGAGATTCCATAGTGAAATATACTGCAAAATACATAAAGAGTACAGTTCCCAATGAATGTGTGGTAGATGCCCTCCATATTTACTGCATGTATAGAAGCAACTAAATTACTTGTTAGACATTGTGCATTGACTTGTTCTTCACCTCTGCTTCATGTATTTTTTTAATCAAATATACTACACCAACAATGTAAAATTCATTTATAGCAAAAGTTCCCATAGAAACAATATTATAAATCAAATACATTCTAGCCTATGTTAGAATTAGAGCTTAATATTTTGCTGCAACTGTCCTTTGCTTCTACAGAAGTAAATCTGTGTTATAGTCCTGGTTTTAAAGACCTTCATGGAGAAGTGGCTATTATCATGCTAATCGTTTTATGTATATTGTGCCACTCTCTTGATTTCACATTGATGTAGGTGTATTTCTGACCATGTTACAGAAATAAATAAAATGGAGCTCAAATAACTTTATTTACTTAGTCCCGATATTGAGAACTGTTCCTGTCTAGGCTTTTCTCTTACCTTGAGACCTTGTAGGTTTCGGGATAGCCTTTTAAACCTATGATTAAAAAAAGAAGTAGCTTAGCTGGGTGCCAGTGGCTCAAGCCTACAATCCTAGCTACTTAGGAGACTGAAATCCGAGGATCACGGTTCAAAGCCAGCCCAGGCAGGAAAGTCCGTGAGACTCTTATCTCCAATAAACCACTAGAAAACTGGAAGTGGTGCTGTGGCTTAAGTGGTAGAGCACTCGCCTTGAGCTGAAGAGCACAGGGACAGTGCCCAAGCCCAGAGTTCAAGCCCCACAACTGAAAAAAAATAAAAATAAAAATAAATAAGTAGCTTAAAATAAGTTGTTTGTCTTCTGAACCTTACAAATGTTTCTATAGTAAGGATTTGGGAATGTAACTTTAGGCAAAATAGATATTCTTTCATCAGTAAGTCTAATCATCCAAATAAAGAAGCTGCCATTTAAAAGGAAATAGAATTCTTAGCAATTATTACCATAGTTCATTTGACACATCTCCATATCAATATCAACACAATCCAAAATGGAAAAGAAAATAAACATAGACGGGTATATAGCTTCCCTAGTTATTCTTTTGCCTTTACAAAAGTAAAATAGTTTTCTCTAAATTTATTTGATTTCTTTGTCATTATAGAATGTGTAAACTGTGTATGTATTCTTGCACGTGTCTGTGCATGTGTATGTGCACATGGGCATGTGTTCACATGCCTGTGCTGGTAGTGGGGCTTGAATTCAGGGCCTTACATTCTTGCTTGTTTTTGCATTCAAGGCTTGAGCTTTATTATTTGAGCCACATTTCCACTTCTGGCTTTTTGCTGGTTAATTGTTGATAAGAGTCTCATTTTCTCAGGCTGGCTTTGAACCTTGATCCTCAGATCTGTCTTCTCAGTGGCAAAAGTACAGCTAGTGAGCCACTAGTGCCAGGCTGAAAACTTCCACCTCTGTGTCACTTCTTAGGGTTGTGGCTGGATCTGAGAATTAAATTTTGACATAAAATAAATTAACAGAAGGAAAGCCTACAACTTATTTTATGAGTTTGACATGGCACAGAATTCCTCATGAAGAAATTAATGTTACTTGATGCACCTGCAAGGTTGCAGTATTATTTCAGTCTGGACTTTCAGTCCTTGAAGACCAAGAAGTTGCCTTTGCTTCTAGTATAAGAAGGGTGTGTATGTGGAATCGGTCTTTCACTTTTAGGAAATAGTATGAAAGACCCATTTCTTATGTGGTAGTTAGGTCTAAACACACATGAAAAGATATATAGGGCCCTATGCGCATATCCACAAATCAAGATAAGCTATGGTATAGGCTGGGGCGAATTGCAATGGTATAACTCTGACTAATTGACCCAACAATAGGAAGCTTAAACATGCTTTATCTGAGGAGGTAACACTTAAATGTATTCAGGGAGGGCTAGAGACAAAGGGAGAGAAGAATGGTGGGTAAGTACAGTCATAATATTCAACGTACTTATGTGAGAGTGGAACCAGGTAACTTGAGAGGTTGAGTGGGATTGGGAGAGATAGAGAAGAATGGTGGCAGGAGTAGCCCTCACCAAGATGCATTATACTCACAAACGGACTTGTTGCATGACTCAAAGATTATATATAGTTAAAAATAAAGGTTATATAACACTTAACTGATCATGTATATTTGTATGTAAATATAAAGATCTATTCCTGTATATTTAGTCAATAGAACAACATAGTCTCTTTTGAGTTCTTCATGAAATTTCTTTCCTATTAATAGGAAACATTTTTCCAATAGTCTGCTTGTTTGCTATACCAAGAATACAGTTTTGTATTTTGTCCTCCATTGTTCGATTCAGAGATACACACTTGAAATGGTAGTTTTTGCTTTTATCAGAGCAATGATATCTTATATGCATCATGTTCACATTTTAGTGTAATATTTCAAGATCCTCTGATACAATTACTTTTTTAAAACAGCATCCCTAGAGGAATTTTCTTAAATGGTGTTTAAGCATATGATACAATCTCTTTCACGCTTTCTTTCTCTCATCTATCAATCATCTTCATGTGTATGTGCTTATGAATAAATACATGTATTTAATATATATTATATATTTAGGGAAGTCATACAGAAATGAATTCTGGGGTAAAGTGACAAGAAATTTAACTTCCATTTCTCTTAAAGGACCATGCAAATAAAAAAGTGGTCACTTATTAGTTATCTCATTGCAAGTTTACTCATTGGTTACCTACCCTGAGTTCAATGGAAGTTTGATATAAAAACATTTTAATTGGATGCTTCTGGTTTGGTAGAGATCACTGTATAACATAGATGATTCCTTCTATTAGATAACATGAGAGTTTTACAATAAAATGATCACACCTTTATTATCTGTGACAGTTTGTGATGCAGATGTTACATTCTTATTCAAAATATGATAGGTAATTGTTATAAAATACTATGCTGAAATAAGGTTGATTATTCCACTTGATTTAAAATGTCATGTAGTAAAGGTTATTTTCACTCATTAAGATTAAATACATGAGGCCATATGTTGGAACAGTCCTTTGAATTGCAAGTATACACAGTTGAAAATTGTCAACAAACTCAGAAATAGCCAAAGAAAAATAGCTTCTTTCTGATTTGCCAAAGCATCGTCTTTCAATTAAAATGTCATTATGTTGCACTCATGGGTGACAACTTCATTATGACAAATCTGATACTGAAAACAGTAAATCATTCTATATATAAATTTGATGGCATTTTGAGATTAAAATGTATAAGACCTGTCAATCTTCTAGAAATGGCACACTGGTAAGGATTATTGGTCTACCCAAATAATGTAACCATTAAAAGGATAACATTTGCCAATTGCAATTACATGCCCTAATTTCAAAAGGGCTATCATTTACAATAATTTGGCAGATTTGGTCCATATTTCTTTCAGAAATTCATTTCTTTATTATGCCTCAAACAATTTATGGTGCATTTATGTTGGTGGAGATAATTTGCTTTTTTTTATTTTGAATGAAAATCAGTAATTACCTACAATCCCATTTTCTGCAGACATAAAGTTAATTCATGGTAGTAATTTTATACAGAGTATTAGCTTGTGTTAGTTATGATGAAAATGTAACTGTGGTAAATGTTTCCATTATAACTAAATTTCCTTGGACTTGATGAGAAAAGGAATGTTGACTTCATAATAATAATTCCATGCATGACTTTGTGACATGCCTACAGATCACTCTGCCATATGGAGAGTGTTTGGATATAATTGATACCCACTCTCTGTGTTTGATGAGTTTGAAGCTGTGGGTTTTTTTTTAATTCAATGCCTTGGGAATTGGAGCAAGTGACATAGTATGTCAATATTTTAATTTTATCACTTATATGTAAGAAAAACATAATGCCTATTTCATGTTAGCAATAGGTAGGGTTTGAAAATGTATATAATATTTTAGTTTGTCATATTTGTAGATACATTATTTGTACTTTTCATAGTAATATAAAATAATGTATCAAAATACTTATACCTACCTACCCTTCTTTTTATAAGAAGTTAATATTGAGAAGAAGCATACAATAAAAATAAAATGAAAAGAGTAAAGAAGGAAGGATTTTTGTACAAAAAAATCCACTTGAAGCCTGGTGCTAGTGGCTCATGCTTGTAATTTTAGCTACACAAGAGGCTGAGATCTGAGGCTTGCAGTTCAAAGCCAGCCCAGGCAGGAAAGCCTGCGAAACTTACCTCTACTACCAAACGCTGAAATGGAATTGTGGCTCAAGTGATAGAGCACTGGCCACGAACAAAGAAAACACTGGCTCTAAAGATAAGCACACACACACAACTCCTTTGAGATTTTGTTAAGGACCTACATTAACTAACAAATAATATTGTATATTCCAATTTATTAACATGAAATATTTCCTTAATGTTAGCTCTTTTTCAAAAAATCTCGGATCTGGGCTAAGAAGGTGGTTCAGTGATAGAGTGCTTGCTTCTCACACATGAGGCCCTGGGTTCGATTCCTCAGCACCTCATAAGTAGAAAAAGCCAGAAGTGGTACTGTAGCTCAAGTGGTAGAGCACTAGCCTTGAGCTGAAGAGCTGAGGGATAGTGCACAGGCCCAGAGTTCAGGCCTCACAACCAACAAAATAAATAAGTAAATATGTAAATAAATAAATAATCTCCGATCTGCATGGTTTTTCATATTGTAGTCTTAAACATTTTTTTGTCCAATGTAATTCCACAAGGTTTACAATTCTGATGCTGCTATAAATGGAAGTTTCAGTTTATTTGTCAATTGCTCAGTATTAGTTCATATAAACAAAACTTATTTTTATAATATTATTGTAGTTGGTGCTATTAAGTAATCCAGTTCCTAGCTCCAGGAGAGATCTAAGGATCATGGTTGGAATCCAGCCCACCAAGGAAAGTCTGTGAGACTCTGATCTCCACTTAACCAGGAAAAAGCCAGAAGGTGAGCTATGGCTCAAATGGAAGAGTACTAGCAGACAATATCCAGAGCCTGAGTACAAGCCTTAGTACTGGCACAAAAATGAATTTACTTTGTTTGGGGTTCCCACTTATGAAATATGTGACATTTCATATCTTTTAAATCTTCTACTTCACATCGTTATGTTCTTAGTTCATTGTCCTTGTGTTACTGCATGGTACCAGGAAGATCTCCATGACAATGTTAAGGTCTTGTCAGGACAGTCGATTTTATCTCACTTACAACAGAGGGAAATCACTAGTCTTTTGATAAATTTAACGTTATGTTAGCAATAGGATTTTCATAGATGCCCTTATTTGGCCAAGAAAATTTTCTTCCCTCTCATCCCTACTTTATTATGAGTTCTTACTATGAATGTTAATTCAGTTTTGTCAAACCCTTTTTTCTAGACCTACTGATATTTCCATATTATTTTCCCTTGTATTCATGTGATCATTTACATTCATTGAAAATGCTACACGAGTCTTGTTTTTATGCATTGCTAGATTTTACTAGAATAAAACATTAACAGAATAAAATATTCTATTAATTGTGCCTACATATACTGGTTTGGAATTTTATTTTGTGACTTTATCCTTGTCTAGTTTTGCTGTCCAGGTTATGTTGACCTCATAAGATGAATTAAAATGAGTTTCCTTTCCAATGTTTTTGAAAGAATTCATGATTCACTCTTCTTCCATGAATGTTCCCTTAAATTCCACAGAAAAGCCATCTGCAACTGAAGGTTGTTAATTATAAAAATTCAATACCTTTAGGAAATACTGTTTCTTCCTGTGTCAAGTCTGTTAAATTGTTTTTCAATGAATGCATCCTTTTTTATATGAGTAGTGGATTTTATAATGACCAAGTTGTTCATAATTAGTTTCTCTATTGCTGCTTCTTTCTATCCTGATATTGTATTCTACCCTCCTTTGTTTATCATCCTTGATCAATCAAGTTATGAATCTTCTAAGGTTATTTTGAATCATTTTCTTTTTGGGGGAGGGGTTAATATTTCCATGCTAACAAAGGAATTCATTTTTTCTCCATTGTTTGTCTATAGGTACATCTTTTATTCTTTGTTTTTTTGCTATTTGCTTTTATTTATTTGAATTTAATTAGGTAGTTTTTACTACTTTTATGGTGGAGTTTATATAATTGATTGTACAACTTCATTCTTTTTAAATAGAAACCATTGAAATTATGCTTTTTATTCTAAACACCCACACAGACTTCCAGTCTTACCTTACATGATTTAGCTACTCTTCACTCTTAACATTTTCTACTTTTACTAAATCTTAAGTTAATCATAAATTATTCATGAGCATGTTACTAGACTTCACAAGATTTTGAGATTTGCCAAATCTGTCTTTTAATTTTTAATGTGCTATAATAACAATACGTACTATGTGAGGTCAGACTACTCTGTTCTTATGCCATCCTTCTTCTGATGTTGTTTGTATTGATTTTTTTATTCTATCATTTTCCTTTATTTCCTGCTCTGGACTCATCTGTTTATTTGACTTTCAGTTTTACATCTAGGGATTATAATCTTCAATGCTAATATCTCCAGTCTAACCTTGAAGTGGATTTACCACTTCATATATAACACCTTTAAAGTAATAAACCTAAAGTTTCAACTGTCATCTGCCTTTCTATTTTAGTTGTTTTCTATTCTACAGTTTCTACTGTCCTATATACATTGTTACTATTTACTTTTAAACAACCAATTACATCTTTGTATTTTAAAGATTCTATTAAATAGGAAAAGATTATACATTTATTTTTTATTTTTTTATTTCTCTTTGTTTTTGTGGCAAAATTCATCTCCCTCTAGTCAGAAACTTTTGTTTTTGCATGTCCCTTAATTCAGTTTTTCTGGGGTTAAATTTCAGTAGCCATTTATTGCAGTGTCTTTATTTTGCCTACATTGTCAATGTTATTTCCTCTGTGAAAAGAATTGAAGGATATGTATTTATTTTCAGAAATTTGTACTTTAAAATTTTATTTTTGCTTCCTTTTGTCTGATAAATATCAGCACTGTGTGTGCGTGTGTGTGTGCATGTGTGTGTGCGTGTGTGTGTGCATGTGTGTGTGCGTGTGTGTGTGCGTGTGTGCGCGTGTGTGCGTGTGCGTGTGTGTGTGCGTGTGTGTGTGTGTGTGTGTGGATTTGGGGCCTGAACTCAGGGCCTGGGCACTGATACTGAGCTTCTTTTGTTCAAGCGTAGTGCTCTACCATTTGAGCCACAGTTCCACTTTTGGATTTGAGGGAGCAGGGGTGGTAGTCTGTTGGGATGGCTTCAAACTTGAATCAGGTCTCAGGATCTCAGCCTCTTGAGTTGCTAAGATTACAGGCTCCAGCCACTATCCCCAACTCATCCTTCTTAATGCTCTCTTCTGCATTTTTATTCCTCTTTGGGCTGGGTTTTTTGTTTTTAACAATTTCATCGGATTTTCATAAATTCATCAATGCTGTACTTAGCTTTGCCATTTTTGTAGTGGCTATTCTGTTTAGAGTATATTTTCCTGCTGCTTGGGGTTTTTTGTTTGTTTGGTTTGGGGGGGGTGGGGGTTGTCCTTCATGGGGCTTGAACTCAGGGCCTAGACACTATTAAGCTCAAGGCTAGTACTCTACCACTTGAGCCACAAGCCACTTCCAGTTTTCTGATGGTTTATTGGAGGTAAGAGTTTCATGGCCTTTCCTGCCTGGTCTGGCTTTGAACTGCAATCCTCAGATCTCAGTCTCCTGAATAGCTAGGATTACAGGCATGAGCCACCGGCGCCCAGCTTCTTAAGTTAAATTTAATGGACATTTTTCTTCCCAGATCTTTATTAGCTTCCATGTTGGACTTTATGGATATCCTTTCATGTATTTTATCTATTCTTTCTGTTAATTTTTTTAAACTATATTTACTTAGCTCCTTGAAATTGCCACTCTGCTAACTCCTATGATGGTGTCCATCATTCAGTCTGTTTCTATTTGGCTTTCTGCTATCTTATAGCATAGCATCTTATAGCATCTTATGCTATGTTTTTGAGAATCTCAATTTCTTTTTAAAAAGCTTTCTTTTTGTTCTACATTTCTGTTCTTCATTTTCAAAAATTTACTATTTGACCTAGTTCATTACTTTCAAGCTACCTTGGGGTTTGACAGTGATGGTTTAAAGTGACTCTCTGAGGCTACCTTACATCTATTTATAAGGAGAAACCTTTCTGGGCTTTTAATTGAATGACTTGGGTATCACAAAGTACCAAGGTAACTTTTTATATGATAGATTAGAATTTTAGTCCTTTCCTGTATTATTTGGCCTTGCCAAAGAAAACTCTTTTGTGCTGATCCTCAGAGTCTCCTCCTCCATATATGAATGAATCCTTAGCTAAAGACTCAAGGACATTACTATGTGGCTCTGACCTCTAAGTTTCTATGTTTTTAAAACTCCAAACTCTGATCTCTTCCTTCTGCCCAATGAGACAATTGCTCTCTGACTGTTACTCTCCTATGACAGCACAGAAATATCTCTGACAGAGTTGAGGTAGCTCTGCACTGCCTAGCATGTATTTTCATTCTATTTCCTACTGGGTATGAATAGCCACTTCATAAATTGTACCCATCAATATTGTTGTTTTATGATTGGAGTCTATGTAGGCTATCCATAACTCTGTCTTCACCAGAATTGGAAATCTATTTTAGCTATATTTATTTCACATTAAATTTTGTTGAACCTATTCAGTATGCCTAAATTGGCTTTCCTTTAGGTAATCCCCCTTTGTCTTTTTAACCCCTTTGTTTATATACGTAGAAATATTAAATTGTTTGGCCAACACAGATAAATTTTCTTATGAGCATCAGTGACAGCAGGTTTTGGATATCTATATGTCTTAAAAGTATGAAGAATCTTTAGGTTTGGTAAAATGATACTTCTATATTGCTAAATGATGGGTCAGAATTTCTAGGACACATTTAGTTAAAGAAAACAGATGTACAGGGGGAGATGGGAGGGCAGGGATGGGAAGGGTAAACAAAGGAGGAGGCAACAATGCTTGATAAGAAATGTACTCATTATCTTGACCATGTAATTGTAACCCCTCTGTATAGTATATTCACAATTTAAAAAACAAAACAGCTTCAAGACTCTCTTAATGAGCCTTAATTTGGGGGGCTGTGTTCAAAGCTGAGAAATAATAAGGAATAGCAAGGGAAAGACCAACACTGTCCTCAGAAGATTTTATTTAAAAGTTATTTATTTAAATGTTTATTTAAATTTTATTTAAATCTCATTTTACACACCCCATCTTCTTCCTCAGAGATGCTTAAAACAATGTATTGCATCTTCCAACCCTCTCCTTATCAAAGAGAAAAATATACCCCAAAATAAATAAATATACCCCAAATATACCCAAAGCCAGTTTGCTGCCCAGTAGTGCATTTCCAAGGGGCCTTTTGTTAAAGGTCTCCATCTCCATACTTACTTGCCCAGATATTTGTGAATTATTTGTTTCATTATCAATAGGTGCATTGATTTTTTTAAAAAGAGGTTACTTCAGGCTATACATTTCTTCATTCAATATTAAAAATATCAGTCATGCATATTAATTATTGATTAAAATAAATATGTTTCTTCCAAAGCATAACACTGGTATGACACAATGCCATTGTAGAATGTTTTCTGTTCCCCTTGAGAATCATAGATTTACATAATATTTTAACTACTATACTTTTCTTTCTTCTGGATAGAGAATTCCCATGCCAGTTTGCTGAATGTATAACGTTAAAAAGCTTAGAATTCATTTTTCTTTCTTTTTTTCTTTTTAAGTCACAAACTGTGAAGATATAAGAAACGACAGACACTAACCACTTCAATGTTTCACTTAGAAATGGAGCTATGGATTGTGCACAATGCAGTTCATTCATGTTGCAATGTTGCAAAAGGACTAAACTCCTCAGGGACCGAAAGCGGCAGCATGGCCCTGTGTACAGCCCTGGATTTGACTAAGTTTCTGACATGATTGCCCTTGAAAATCCCCCATACCTAGTAGATGCCCAGCCCTGCCTGTTTCTAATTATCTTATTTGCCAGTTTAATATTGTTTTTTTTTCACAAGAAAATAAGCAAAGTGAAAGAGATAGTTCAGTTAGGAGACATAGCTGTTTTCCCTGTGAGAAATGATTTTTGAATACTGTGAGTTCCCGAAACCATGCAAGGAGAGAGGGCCTGTGGAAGATTCTAAAAGGATGCTTGACTCTCGTATATTCTAGATGCTATGATTCAGGTTTTGCCAACATCTTAGCAGAAAAATGACTACTGCAAATAGACATTTAAATAATGGAACTTAGGTGATACCAACTTCAACTAAGTGCTTTCAAATCCTATACAGTAGAGACTTTTCTAGAAGAAGAAAGGAATGCTATTTATTTGTAGATTTTTAATATTTCATGTTAATAATTTTACCACTGACTGTTTTTTAATTTTCAACTGCTATTTTAATTGTGATTTTTTATGTTAAGTTTTTTTATTGTGAAAATACTGTACAGAGGGGTTACAATCACATGAGCAAGGTAATGAGTACATTTCTTATCAAGCATTGTTGCCTCCTCTTTTATTTTCCCCCTACCATCCCTTTCCTCCCATCTCAACAACTGCATTTTCCTCCTCACACTCTACTCTGCCTAAATTGTAAAGTTCATTTTTCGACATAGCATCTTGTACATCTCATTGTTTCAATGGGTCAACCTGTATCCCTATTTAAACAATTTGTTTTTTCCCTTCCCCTCCCCAAATTATACCAACATCAAGTACAGTGAAAACAGGGGTTATACTGTTGGGGAGGGACATACAAAGCAACAAAAAAAATCACTTGGTATCTTATAAATATGTTAGAAACAATAGCAAGAAAGAAAAAAAACCACTTGTGTTCTTATCTTGGGATTCATTCTACTTAACATCATCCTCATCATCTTACGTGACCTTTTCTGCTTGTCTCGGACATATACTAGTTATTACAAATAAGGGAAACCATGGGACCTATGTTTCTTTGTGCCTGACTTACTTCATTTCATATAATTTTTTCCAAGTCTTTCCATTTCCTAACAAATGGGGCAATGTCATTCTTTCTGATGGAGGCATAGAATTCCATTGTGTATATATACCACATTTTGTTGATCCATTCATCTACTGAGGGGCATCTGGGTTGGTTCCATATCTTAGCTATGGTAAATAATGCTGCAATAAACATAGTTGTGCTGGCAGCTTTAGTGTGGTTTTGTTTGTGATCATTTGGGTAAATGCCCAAAAGTGGGATTGCTGGGTCCTAGGGGTGCTCTATGTGGAGTCTTTTGAGGAACCTCCATACTACTTTCCAAAGTGGTTGAACAAGTTTATACTCCCACCAACAATGAAGTAAGGTTCCCTTCTGTCCACATCCCCTTCGGCATCTGTTGTTGTTAGAGTTCTTGATTTTTGCCATTCTTACTGAGGTGAGGTGGTATCTTTATGCTGTTTTGATTTGCATTTTTTTATGGCAAGAGAGCATTTCTTCATGTGTCTATTGGCCATCCTTCTTTCTTCTTCAGAGAAGTTTCTCTTTAAGTCTTTAGCCCACTTATTTATTGGGCAGTTGTTTCTTTGAGAATTTGTTGTTGGGGGATTTAATTTTTTGAGTTCCAAGTATATTTTAGATATAAGACTCTTGTCTGTTGTATGGCTAGTGAAGATCTTCTCCCAATCCGTGGACTTTCTATTGATCTTGCTAGCTATGTCCTTTGCCATGCAGAATTTCTGCAACTTCATGCAATCCCATTTGTCCAACCTTTCTTTGATTTGTTGCATTTCTGGGTCTCTATTAAGAAAATTTCAGCCTGTGCCAAGGAGACCTAGGGTTTCTCCTATTCCATCCTGTAATGTTTTCAGAGTGTCTGCTTTGACTCCAAGGTCTTTGATCCATTTGGAGTTGATTCTGGTGCAGGATGATATATAAGGATCTAGCTTAAGTTTTCTACAAGTAATTAACCAATTTTGCCAGCACCATTTACTGAAGAGGCTTTCTTCCATTCTATCTTTTTAGCTCCCTTACTGAAGATTATGTACCACTGACTTTTATATCGAGTTTCATAGTATTTGAGAAAGGTTGTAGGTGTGAATATGTTGACATGACAGACCAACCTGTTTTGCTACGTATAAACATAGAAATTCTCTGAACATTAGTTAGGATATTGGCAGTGATTGACAAATTACGTAAAAGGGAAGAAAAGGAGAAATATGGAAATGAACATGTTAACTGTAACCATATAAGCAAACTCATTTTCAAGGCAGAGAAGATACTCCAGTGGGGTTTAATTAATTTGGAAAAAAAAGACTAATTCTGCTACAAGATCATGACCATTTACTCACCCAAATGTTTGAGTTCTTAAACAAAAGCGGGGGTAAGGATGTAACTGTTCACTTTAAAAGTGACTCGAAGTCATGCGATGTGGCAGGGTGATGGAGTGAGAGCATCTGCTCCCGTTGTCCATTCTTCTTCATTTCGTGTCAGCAGACAAGGCTTGTTGCACAAATAGCCCAGTAGACTTGCATAATATCAAGAGGCTACTCCCCAAGCATGCTTCAGATTAACTTGCAAATCGAAGGGGATTGGTAGTACCAGCTGAAGAAAACAGACGGACGGACTTATTTAGGCGAAAAGTTCCTTGAGCTCTGTATATTTGTCACTAAATAGGCAAAGGGCAATTTATTTCACAATGAGAGATTCTTCAGTGTTCAGATGGAATAAACTATGCTACCAAGTCATGGAAATACGATTTTTTGAAATGAGATAAGTTAAAAAATTTCACTAGACTCATTATTTTTACATAAAATAAATTTTTGTCAATACATTTGGGCATTCCTTCCATGGTTAGCCAGAATTTCTACTGGTTTTTCCCACATTCCTCCAACCCCAGTATTTACTGAATAGAATTTTATGTATTAACATAAATCTTTAAAATGTCAGTAGCTTTATTGAGATATATTTCACTTACTCGGTTTAACCACTCAAGTCTATACTTGCACATTCATATTTCAAAATTGGCTTTAGAACATGCCATCACCCCAGAAAGAAGTCCTGTCAGATCTAAGATCATGCCTTTACTTCAACCCAGCTCAACAAAGCTGACTATCTCCTAAGTTTTTAATTTCATTCTTCCTTGAGTATATCCTTTAGCAATTCAATTTCCATTTTTCTCTAACCCTCCCATCCCTAGGAAAATACTAATCTTGTTTTCTATCATGGGTTGCCTATTCTGTACTATTCATGCAAATAGAATCATATACTTCTTGTTTAACACATCTTTATCAGCATACATTGGCTATTCAAGTGGTTTTCATTTGACATTTTCATATGTGCATCCTGTATACCCCAACAACTGCACACCCCCATCACTCTTACTTTATCCCTGCCCCTTCTTAAAACAATTATTACAATTTCATTGCTCTATTTGTATACATGTATATAATGTACTTCTGATATATATCACCCACTTTATCCTCCGTCTAACCATGGCTCACTAGTACCCATTGTCAAACAGGACCTATATTACATTCCTGTCATTCTTTTATTAAGTGTCCATTAATTGTTCAAAGGGATTTCACCTCTAGGGCACTGGTATCTCACACCTGCAATCTGAGCTACTCAAGACCTTCTCTCAAAACAGTAGCTGGACATGGGAGTATAAACCTGTCATCCTAGCTACATAGGAAGCAGGAATAGGCAGATCACAGTACAGACAGCGGGGACATAAACGTGAAATCTTATTCAAGACGCTTATGCTTCAGATATGATGGTAATGACAACAGAATGGCTATAGGAACCAGCATAATGGGACTGTTGATCCACAACATGCTTTTCTCAGTGCTTGGCACAGAGAATGGTTATAAATATCAACAGAGGTAATTGTGTGTCACTGAAAGCATCATTATCCTTGTTGGGCGCTCTATGTTTTTTTATAAACAGATGCGGTAACTTGGTGGAAAAGTAATTCACTCAAAGCAACTCCAGGTTATAATTAAAATAATTTGAACTTGAACTGCGTGCCCACATTTGAGATCTAGAGGGTGCTCTCGCTGTCACTATAAGGTACCCCTTAAGCTGTCTTTCTTGAAGAGTCAAGACTTACCTTGCTAGAAAAACGTTATACAGCCTCAGCCAACCTTTCTTAGTCACTGTGAGACCGGAATTCATGATGTGATGCTGATGAAAATACTTTTGTTGGAATATTCATCCTCCATTTCCTTCATGAAGAACAGAAAATGTTTCCTTCTCATCTTCTATTCTCCCTACTTTAATACTGTTATATTAAAACAATCAAGCCCCATTACCAACAAAAAATAAAAATAAGAATAAAGCAAATCCTTGTTAAAACTTTGGGGGAAATAAGGGAAAAAAAAATTTGTGTTAGCTCAGGCTTATAATCTTAGCTACCCAGGAGGCTGAGACCTGGAAGATCAAGTTTGGAAGCCAGTCTGGGAACAGAAATTCCATGAGACTCCATCTTCAAGTAACCACCAAAAAACAGAGCTCGAGGTGTGGCTCCAGTGGTAGAATGCCAGCCATGAACAAGAAAACTAAATGAGACTAACTGCTTTTCTTCTTCTTTGGGGGACCATGATTATTTTTACATATTCTCTTATACTATGTAGGCAATGTATTTCATATTTTATGAGTATGCAAACCTCTTATATTGTATCTGTTGTATATATATTTTTGAATTTTAGTATGTGTGAATGGATTTTTCCAAACATGGAGCCTGTCACATTCACTTCTGAAAGTTAGTGTGATAAGATTTTAATTTCTTTAGATAGGTGACCGGTGATGGCCTTTTCAGTATAAATCTCTTCATTCAAAACATGTTCCAGCACTGTGCTAGGCATTGAGCTCTTAACCATAAACAAGTCAGACACTGTCCACACCCTAGCACAGCAGAGAAACTCATGTGTAAAGGAAAAGCAGGCATGAGGATTAGCAACTGCTCATGTGATACGTTACAATGGAATAGTTAAGACAATTTTGATGGGAGGTGATCACAGAATTGCCCCTTGAGGTGAATGCATTCAACAAAACCTCAAAGTTAAGAAGTTCGTTACATCTGAGGAATAGTATTTAAGGTAGAACAGAAATTAAGTTCAAAGCTCAAGACAAGGAAGACCATACTAAACGCAAAATAATGGTACCTAAACAGAAGCTTTGTGGAGAAAATGAATTATACTATACACTCTGTGTACTGTCATCACTATTATGTAGGACAGTGAAAAGCAAGGTTCATTCAAAGTTCTTGATCTATTCAGCAGGCATTTGGGTGGTTTTGGCCACAATGAGGAAATGAAGAAAAGTAGAAAGATTGAAACAGTTGCCTTTTTTGGTTGTTGTTGATTATTTTTCTTTTATTTTTTTCTATGCTTGTATTTATATTTTACAATAGGATAGCCATAAAACAGAGCTTAAACAAGCTAAACAGCTTTTAATATTGACTTTAAAATCCTTGTCAGCGGTTAAGTTGCAGAATCATACCGAGTGCGAAGATATTAGTTTCTAACACCATTCTCTAGGGAAATTGGCTGATTGGAGAACTGGTGCAAGGAATATACAGAATGAGCCTGGAGTATCTTGTGGTACTAGAAACTAAGGAAATGCATGTAAAAAAATTAATGGACCCGGGCACTGGTGGCTCATGCTTATAATCCTAGCTACTCAGGAGGCTGAGATCTGAGGATCATGGTTCAAAGCCAGCCCAGGCAGGAAGACTCTTATCTCCAATAAAACCACTAGAAAACTGGAAGTGGTGCTGTGGCTCAAGCAGTAGAGCGCTCGCCTTTAGCTGAAGGGTGCAGGGACAGCACCCAAGCCCAGAGTTCAAACCCCATGACTGACCCCCCCCCCAAAAAAAATACTGGAAGTATGTCTGAGGGGCACAGAAACCAACTGAAAGAGTTCTAATGATCCCAAAATGATCCAAGAAATATATTGGATTATATCCTAAAGTATAAAATATCTATGGAGAAAATGAACTGAATTACCTTTCACTGTACTATGTATTAATTTGTAAGTAAATAAAACATTTCTAAGAGATTTCCTAGTAACTTCTGAATATAAGGAGGTAATGTATCACTCTCAACTTTGGAAAGCTGATTCTACCTAAAATGTTCTTGTTAAAATAGTATGGTATGGAAATGGAGCAAAGGAGTTACTTTGACAGTGAATCAACCTGACCAAAGTTACCTCAGTCAAGAATTAAGGTCAACATTGTGCTAATAGTTTGCACATATCTTACGACATGATTAAAAATGGCCTTTCATATTCTCTGTGGTCTTTCTCTTAAAAACACCATGAGACAAACATTATTTAAAACATAATTATGGAGATATTTTACTGAATGCCTCAGTAATACTCATCAAAACTAGCATAAAGTCATCAAAATGACTTCTCTAATAAGGTCAGCAGCAACAAAAATTTGAAATACTGCTGGGTGCCAGTGGCTCATGCCTGTAATCCCAGCTACTCAGGAGGCTGAGATCTGAAGATCACAGTTCAAAGCCAGCCCAGGCAAGAAAGTCTGTCAGACTCTTATCTCCAATAAACCACTAGAAAACCAGAAGTGGTGCTGTGGCTCAAGCAGTAGAGCACTCGCTTTGAGCTGAAGAGCACAGGGACAGTGCCCAAGCCCAGAGTTCAAGCCCCAGACTGACCAAAAAAATAAATAAAAGAAATTGAGACACTGTCAGAATCAAGAGGAGCTTAAGGAAATATGAAAAATAGAGTGGTACCCTAGATAGGACCCAGAATAAGAAGGAATATTAAGTAAGAAGTAGGGAAATCTGAAGGAAGTATAGACTTTAGAAAAACAATGAAACATCAATATTGGGTCATTAATTATTAGAAATATACTAAGTAAGATATTAGTGATAAGGAAAAGTAGATGCAAGGCATAGTAAACTCTGAAACTGCCTTTGGAAATTATTCTGTAAATACAAAACCTTCTAAAACATTCAGACTGCATATCAAAAGAGTCATATATAATAGATGAGAAAGTCCAATAAGGTAAAATAAAGAGAATCGGTATAAATTTGGATAGTTAATTGCTATCAGGAATAGTTGTTGATTTCCATACATTTTATTGCACATATATATCTCTTTCATTTTGGTCCTCATTGAAGAGAACTAATACACTACCTAGAGAACTGAAAGCTGTTGAAATTGTGTATAAGAGCAATCAGAATAGGACTGTATTGTAGGAATGCACAATATGAATTCAGTTCAGTACAAATGATCATCACTGTTAAGACAGATTCCCTCAATGAAACAAAGGCTAGCACCACAGGTATTAAATATGGTTTTATTCATCAAGTACTATGAGTATGTCCAGCTTTGTGTGAAATGATAATAAGGTCAGGATACTGGAATTTTAGGAGAGCAACATTTGCACCCAAAGATGAAAGACCCTTTGGTGATTGATACTCAGTCACTCAGAAGGAGAAACAGACACTTCATGCCTTACAGTTCTGATTCATCCCATTGGTAAAGATGCCAGGTTAGAGAGGGAGAAACTGTGATGAATCAGAATGAAAACAGAAGAATCTGGTTTTATAAAAGAAATTTAGTCTGGGTGCCAGTGGCTCACTCCTCTAATCCTAGCTATTCAGGAGGCTGAGATTGGAGGACTGCAATTTGAAATCAGTCCTAGCAGGAAAGTCCATGAGACTCTTCGCCAATTAACACCAGAAAACCAGATGTAGTGCTGTGGCTCTAAGTAGTAGAGCATTAGCCTTGAGCAAAAAAGCTCAGGGACAGTGCCTAGGCCCTGAGTCCCAGCCCCACCACAGACCAAAAAAAAAAGGAGCTTAAAACAGGGGAGATGCAGAAAAAGTAATTTCAGAAAAAACTACTTGGATAAATTTATAGTTATATAGCCAAGTATTTTCACTTATTCAATATTAACACTTGATGAAATATAATATTACACTTAAAATTTGCTCAAGTTTAATGTCTTACAAAAATATGTGCATATAGGACTAATATTTTGAATCAATTATAAAAATCCAAACAATCCTAAAAGCACACATTCTTTTTTCTTAATTGTGAAAATACTGTACAGAGGGGTTACAATTACATGGGCAAGATAATGAGTACATTTTTTTTAAATTTTTTGTGAACACACTGTACAGAGCGGTTACAATTACATGGGCAAGATAATGAGTACATTTCTTATCAAGCATTGTTGCCTCCTCCTTTGTTTCCCCTTCCCATCCCTTCCCATCTCCCCCCCCCATCCCCCGCCCCTGCCAAAGTTGTAAAGTTCGTTTTTCGACATAATGTCTTGTACATCTCATTATTTAAAAGTGCACATTATTTAGAAAGTTTTTGTGTTTCATATATCTAATACAAAGGGCATAAAATTCATGTTAAATTTTTCTTACTATAAGTAGTTGCACAAAGGAGTTGCCATTACACACAAAAACTTACAATGCATCTTGATAAATTTCACCCATTTCAACATTCTCATAACATATTTTTCTTTCTTTTTAAATAAGTATTTTATTGTGAAAATACTGTACAGAGGGATTACAGTTACATGAGCAAGGTAATAAGTGCATTTCCTATCGAGCATTGTTGCTTCCTCCTTTGTTTTTACCCTACCCTCCCTTCCCTCCCACCTCCACAACTACACTCCCCTTCCCACCTAAATTATAAAGTTCATAACATATTTTTCTTTACACACCTCTTTTGAGTACTGAATTGTGAACCCTGGAGTCTTTTAAAGAGTGAATCACTAGTACTTTACTGTTGATTTCTTACAAGATTTTATTCCACACTTTATTTGCTCTGTATAACTTAATGCATACCAGTTTTCTGATTTCAGCCAGCCTCAAAATGATTACTCAATACCATGTGTCTGAATTAGAATAAATCACTTTTAAATGTCAAGTACTCTAACTGATCTAATTGGTAATATATGTGCCTTTTATGTGAGGATGACATATTTTTCTGGTTTGTTTCTTCTAATAATTTAATCTCAATTATGGCTCTTTTACATCTTTTACATTGATTTATGAAACAGCTTTTAAAATCAACTTTTTTCACAACATATAGAAATACAGTTTGTAATCAGATTTTTTCAAATAATTGCAAACAAGTAGAATAAAATGGTCTGTTTTATGACAACTGCCACCTCCAGGGGAAAATGGCACACAAACTTGTGAAGCTGACTCAGAATTGAATTATTCCATAGCTTGTTGAAGTCTTGACAGGAGACTTGTTCAATATAGAAATACTATTTTCTACACTGATCTCATAGATGTAAAGCTCAAAACCATCTTGTCAAATATTTTATATCTCTTTGAAGCCAATATTAACAAGAATTTTTGTAGTTGATAGGCTAGACAGTTCAAAAGTGAATGTGAAATAATCGTTACTAATAACTCTTAAATACATCGAAGGTACCAGATTAGAAAAATGACCACTTTCATATTGCATACTGACATGTTTCATGATATCAAATGGATCTGAGAAATAAAAGATTTTTTTATTTCTTTATTTCTTTCTTTGTTTATTTTTTGTTGGTTATGGGGCCTGAACTTGGCCTGGGTGCTATCATTTAGCTCTTCAGCTCAAGGCGAGCACTCTACCACTTGAGCCACAGAGCCACTTCTGGCTTTTTCTGCTTATGTGGTGCTGAGGAATCAAACCCAGGGCCTCATGCATACAAGGTAAGTGCTCTACCATTGAGCCACCTTCCCAGCCCATATGAGATTATTTTTAAATTTCTCTACCTTTGTTCTTCCAAGTTAAGTAAAAAATCATCAGCAAGCAAGCGCATATTACCATATCCTGTATTCAAGAAATTTCACATGGAATTACCCAATACATATCTTTTCAGAAGTCTTTACTAATGAAGGTAACAATGAAGTAAAAATCAGACTGATGTATAATTGTATATAATTTTTCTTTTTATATATACATATTTAGGCATATATATTTTTTCTGTGAGAAGTCTTGAGAAAAAATTATAGTACAAACTTCCCTTCATTTCTAGCTTTCAAAAGTTATAGAGTTGTATTTCAGTTGATTCATTGTGGAACCATAAAATATGTTTTGCATATTAAGTCTCCTATGGAGACTACAGAACCTATGAGTTCTTCTAAAAATATTGACAGAGTGAAAAATATTCTGGTGATTAATTAGGCACATATCAATTTTATGTAAAAGTCATTAAAATATCAGTAACTATATTAATCCTATCTCCAGTACCCACTAAATAATAGAAACTATTCTCAAAATAATTTAATATTGTACTTCTAAACCTCTCCATGAATTTCTTTTAATATCTATAAATAAAATTCAAAGGAAATTCCCAGAAAAGACATGGTAATAAGTCCTCTCAAAGAAGAAGACTTACATTGATTTAAATCATGCAGTATAGATGGCAAATATAGACAGGCATAATCTGTAATATGAACCAATTTACAGCATTTTTTCTTTTTTTTCCCCTCTAACAGATATTATGCCTTCCAGATTGGTTGAAATATCATTTGTTAAATGAAAATATTGTATACCCTGCTGTACTGCTTATAAAGTGTCTGGATCTAGTCACATGATAACTTCAGAATCTCTTTCTTGTGTAGTATTTTCTACCCTTCCAAAGAAGTCAGGACATTTATTCAAATGTCTTTGCACACAATTATGAACCCCTTCACCTAAATTACACTTAAACTTTCATCCAAACAGAAAGGAGAAATGTCTGACAGAACCTTTAGAATAAACATTTGTCTTCCATAAGCACCCTAAAAATACATGTGCTTAACTTATGTTTTCTCATTTTGACATCACTCTAACTCTAAATGCAATTGTATTAAACACATTGATTTTGCTTTTGAAAAAAAACATTGTCTTTTGAAAGGCCTATGTGAGGTTGCTTTATTTAAGCACTGTAGAATTCTATGTGTAAGTGGTGTCATGAAGCCCTTCATCAGGAAAGCTGATTATCTGTCAATGGAAAAATCATTGAGCAAGAACCTTAGCATTTTAAATTTGCCCCTTATGACTCAAAAGTCTTATATTTCAACAAGCTGCAGCTCTCAAACTCCTGAAGGCATATTTATTTTCTAAAGATGTTAAGCCAATTGTATTCGGAAACTAAATAAAGAAACCGGACAAAATAAGGTGATTTGGTAATGTTCCTGCATATATTTCCAGATAGGCAATAATCATTCAAATGATAGTATTACAGAAAACCACAATTAAAATGAGTGTGTTCCATTTGATTTGCTAAAACAATAAGAATAATCATTCTTCACGATTGCTAGAAAGGTCACCAGTCTTAGGAAAAGAGTTGTTGGCAGTCTCTTTTCAATTGTTCCGTCTTTCCTCATTAAGACATGTTCTGTATAATTAGGGTTGCAGGTGAAGCTTCGGGTGGATTATTTTGTTACCTGCCACCTCCTAAATGTCCTCAATCAATCTCCTATTTCTTACAAAAACTATTTATGTCTCCAGAACAGTTTGTTTTGAAGTGGAAATCTTGTCAAAGGGGGTTTACAATAAGTGGTAGAACACAGGTCAGAGTTTCACACTTAGAAAAGCAGAAAGAAACCAGGTTAAACCAAAAAAAAAAGAAAAAGAAAAAATATTACTGTTTCTTCTAACACTGTAGAAATCGCCTCCTCTAATTCCCTACTGTTGGAGGAAGACTGAGTCTGTCTTCTCCATGTGGAGAAGAAACCCAAGGTAGATGGAAACCAGCTTAGTAAGTACAATTAAACATTTTCAGATGCTACGTACTTAACCTTTAACAGTTGTGGGTAAGGCTGTTACTGACATGGTGTGTGTGTGTGCATGAGTGTGTGCATATGCAAATGTGTGCACACAGATGCACACTAGCACTGGAGCATGAACTCAGGGCCTCTGTGTTCTAGCTTGGCTTTTTCACTCAAGGTTGGTGCTTTCCCACTTGAGCCACAGCTCTACTTCTGACTTCTCGGTGGTTAATCAGATATAAGTCTCACAGATTTTCCTGCATAGGTTGACTTCACACGTTGATCCTCAATCTCAGCCTCCTGAGTAGTTAGCATTTCAAGCATAAGCTACTAGTACTTGGCTTGTTAACTGTTTTTTTTTTTCTGTCTTATCATTGCTCTACTTTTGACCTAAGTGCACGAAGGTGTACAACTTGGCAATGTGATTTTTTCCCCCTCTCATTTTTTTTGGAAACTTTAACCATTTTCTCTAGATAACCATGTTTGTAAATGACCAGGAGCCCAAGACATGGTCTTGTTGTTATCTGGGCTTAACTGCTAGAAAAAGAAGCAGCAAGTGTAAAATGAGGACACCCACACACTGTTCCAAATCACAGGTGCCTTCCCAAGCATCTAAGCTCAATTTTGGTTGAAAAGCCTAGGGTGCCATTTAATTAAGGAAGGTCTGTGGATGGAATGGTGGGTAATAGCTGGTAAAAGGTACTGCTTTTGAACGGTCATTACTGTCTTGTCACTAGTGACAAAAAATGATCTGATATAGCTAGCTACCTGGGGAAGGAAGGGTCATAATATCTTCTTGGCAGAGAAAGTTGGTAAGGTGACAGGTCTGAATGACCCTTCAAGAGTAGGCGTGGGAGAAATGATGATAAGCGTGGTCACAATCTGCCCCAAGAGTTTAAGTCAACTTTGATTCTATTATTGTTTTTGACAGTGGCAAATATATGGGCCCTAGAATCAAATTTTCTGGGTTCTTATTTCCGTGGAAGCCCTTCATCTCTATCTTTTTGTTTCCTCTATCTATGGAATGTGTATTAAAGCTTAGCAAAATGAAATGGTCAATGTGGAAACTCATACGTCAGTCCCATGTAATTTAATACATAGCATTTTGCCAGGATATAGTTAAGTGCTTGATAAATTATACATTGTAATAATAAAAACTACTGCAAAAATTATAATTTCTGTTATCTGAATTCAACATGAAGGCACATATGCTGAAAAAGGATAAAAAAATCTATTCTTTTTGAATTCAAGAGTCACTAAAGATAATGAAAATTGAAGGACATTTACGTTACTGAATTGGTTTCTATTCTAAAAAAAAAAAGTACTTGTAGTCATGTCTATCTGGAATTTTTACCACCATGAAATAGTAACCTTTCCTAGTTTTCAAAAGATTCTCCTTGCCTTTTTTGTTTCATTCGTTCTTCTACATTTTGAAAATAAACATAAATAGGATAGTTAAAATCTGGAGAAACTTCTGCTTTTTAATATGAATGAACTAGTTATTTTGTCCATGATTTTGCCTCCATATATATTTGAAGGTCATTTTTTTCAGTTTATGCATAGTTTGATATAGTTTGCATACAATTCCAAAATGTGGATTGTGTCAGTCCATCTCTGTGACTAATATCTGAGATAATCAGATTTCTAAGGAGGATTTGTTTTGGCTTGAGGTTGTAGAGGTTTTTTCCTGTGGACATTCTGGCCATTTCTTTTGGACATGTGGCAGGGTAGCACATTATGGTCAGGTGGGTGTGTGTTAGTACAATCTAGTCACTTCATGGCAGCTAGAAATGAGAGGGTGAGAAGCAGCTTGGGTCCCCTTATTTCCTCCAGTGGCATGGTTACATGACATATCTCCTGTATTTCCCATCTCCTAAAAGCTACTACCACCTCCTGGGAGGGCTGTGGGCTGGACCAAACCTACAACACCAATCTGGGACCTTTGAGGACATTTCAGATGCAAACTCTTGAATAGATATATAGGAGAACTTATTTAGAATATATATTTAAGATTTTTTTCCTATTTAACAATAGTAAAATATTAGAATAATTCTGTTATGTCCAATCATGTACATCAATACGAGTACATGCAGAAGTATTCTTTTTGGAGTTAGAAAATATGGCTTTGGTCCAAATATATATATATATATATATATATAGTTTTTATTTATTATATATTTTTATTTCCATATAACTCTCCAAAATTTTTTCCCATCAATGATTTTTTTTCACCCTGAAGCTCATATTTGCTCTATCCTCTTGTTCTCATCTATATATGCAAGATTAAAAATCTCAGCTAGGCACCAGTGGCTCATGCCTATAATCCTAGTTGCTTAGGAGGCTGAGATCTGAGGATTGTGGTTCATAGCCAACCTGGGCAGGAAAGTCTGTGAAGGTCTTATTTCCACTAAACTATCAAAAAACTAGAAGTCAAGCTGTGGCTTAAGTGGTAGAAAACTAGCCTTGAGCAAAAAAAGAAGCTCAGGGAGAGAGACCAGGCCCTGAGTTCAAGCACCAGCCTGTCACACACACAAAAAAAAATCTTTGAGCTGCTTTAGGCTGAGGAGAAGTCAAAAGGAAGTGGCAAACTAGAATGTGTAGACTTCTGTCCATTTATTGATATTTGCATTAAAACTTCCCCTTTGTTCTTCTCTTTTGCTCCCTAAGATATGTTGTTCTGTCAGATCTTCCAATAGTTTTATTAGAAATTGCTACTTTGGAAACATAAATATAACATTAAAAGGATCTTATCTGTCCAAAAAAAAACAGAAAGGAAAGCTGCAATACAAGAAATGCGAAATGTGAAAATCAAAAGTATTTGGATTAAGAATGCACCTAAGATCGTTTAGAGTTTTATAAAGAGAAATATATTTCCTAGTGGTCTATGGGATTAAAAGCACACAAAGGAACAGATCCCTTCTTAACTCTTAACAAAAATTGGTGCTGGCACCAGGTTGAATCTTTCAGAAAGAAACCAAATGCTCCATACATTGTTTCCTCTGGACTCGGTGTAGTGTTGCATGATGCGAGTATCTCTATGCTAGAGATCATGCTTCAGTTTTTTCAGCATTTATAGTCTTTGCCCACACATCTCCTGACCACCATCTGAAGAGATGAGCAGTGACCCCTTCTCGCTACCATTACAAGAACCTTAAAAAGGTAGGCATTTTATTAACAGCAGATCATTTATTTAATATGGCTTTTGCTTTAAACATGAAGTTTCGCCTTGAGGATAGCTGTTTGCGATTCAAGGGTCAAATTGAACGAAGATACGCTTATTACTGGTAGTTAAGGACTATTTTGGAAATGTTTTGTGTCTATTAAACCCACCAGCAATGTCATCTCCAAGAGCAGGTCTAATTTCTTGAGGCTAATAGGAAATCAAGGTTTAAATCCATCAGTAAAAAGCCTCCTTTTGTTTTACTGAAATAACTTGTCTGTATTATCCTCAATCTTGTTGAAAGCACCACTGTGATTAGGGGGAAAGAGATTCCCTGAGAGTAACTCTATTTTAAAATGCAGATTATTTCTTTCTGTGGGTTAAAACAAAGATGTATTTGTCATGCACCTCTGAGTAGAAGTTGTTTCCTTGGCTCTGCTGAGTTCCCTTCTCTCACCTTTCCACTTGGCTTCTGAGTCTTAAAACGACACTACAGCTCTTTATGTTTGGAGATCAAATTAGCTACTTAGCCAAATCACCAAAGTGAAGGATATAATGCTCAGAAGGAAGCATTTCACTTACAAAAATGGACATTATCTAATGCAATAAATGATGATAGTGTGTCTTTAGGCCCTGGTTGTTCCATTATTTGGGGAAATAATAAAGACATTTCATTTTCTCCCTTAGATCATAAGTGCTGTTATTAGTGCCATCTCAGCGTTAAACCAGGTTGCAAGCTGCTTATTCTTCAAAATGCAAGTTTTTTTTTAGTTTAATTGCTTTTTCAGGAGCAGTATTAACTTGTAGAAGTGGAGAAAAAAATGAAAGAAGCTGAAGCTGTGGTTCAATATATTTGAAGCTAAAAACACATTTCAAAAACTAAGGCAATAATACTATACCAATTATCAAGAATATTATTAGGGAATATCTGTGGTGTGATAATTATATAAAAAAGAAACTTTAAGTATTATATGTGAGAAGCATCTCTATTTTTCTTTTAATATGGCAAATAAAGATGTATCTTAATGTCCCAACAGATTACATAATGTCCAAATTCTTTGGATTAAAAAAAAATAAACTGACACCAAACATTACTCAAATCAATCACCCAATTTTAGATTCAACCAAGCCCTGCTTTCACTGTATTTGATGTCAGTATAATTTGTGGAGGGGAAGGGGAAAAACAAATCGTTTAAATAGGGATACAGGTGGATCCATTGCAACAATGAGATGTACAAGTCATTATGTCGAAAACAAACTTTATAACCTTGGTGCGGAGGGGGTGCGAGGGTTGGGTGGGGGGGTAGGGGGAGGATGGGAAGGGATGGGAAGGAAACAAAGGAGGAGGCTACAATGCTTGATAAGAAATGTACTCATTATCTTGCCCATGTAATTGTAACCCCTCTGTACAGTATTTTCACAATAGAACAAAAAAGAAAAAAAATCTCTGAGTCTCATCATTTTATATTCACAAACTTCCACTCTGTGTCAGGACGTGAATATTTGGCAGCACCCATCTCCTCTCTCCATTGGCCCTCCCCAGTATGCAAAGCAACAACAGAGGATAATCTTTCTTGAAGTCACTTCTATTCTCCAAGAAGGTATTAAACACTTGCGTATGTTTCTGTTATTAGTAAAATTACAACAAAAATGTCAGTGCCCAGGCTTTCGGGTTTGGGCTGTCGCTAAACGTCTCCGAATTCTAATCATGTCTCTGATGTCTTTTTTTGCTCCCAGTAGACTACCCTTGTTATCATGCGTTCCTTCAAGCCTGTCAAGTATCATCACAGAACAGGATTGGGAGATTTAGATAAGGAGATTGTGGGAAGCTACACAAAGTGTGGGAATCTCGAATCGCAAAGTTGATACCTACCTGTCATCCATAAGCAGACGGCAAGCTGAAGCATGTCAGCCTCTTTCCTGGGCCACTGTCATGCTTGTACACTGGCCTTTGCAATGGAATAGTTCCCATGAGAAAGAACAGCCTTTAGGTCATTGGCTTCTGAGACAGGTCTCACAGCATGGTCCCACCCATCAGTCCTATCTAGCTCTTCTATTTTAAGAAGGCTGAGAACTCACTTATCCAAACAGATAGCAACACATTCTCCTTCAGTGCTTCTCTTTCTTGCATTTAGTGCCTCAGTCTATCTTGAGGAATGGCAGCAAATCTGACCCACTAACATGAGATATTGCACACTTCTTTTTGCACCAAGAAGGGCCATGTGAAGGCCAAGAAGGGACAGCTCTGGGCACATGATTTTGAGGTTCATTTTTACTAGTGAAGACCATCCAGTGGAGATATTTATGCTTCTGTGCTTGCAGTGGAGTCTGACAGAAACTCGACCCCAATGAATACTACATACTTCGTTAGCTGCTTCTACTGTCCTGTTTGCCTCACCTTCTTTTGAGTTTGTGTCCTGGTCAGTCTTTTAACTAATGCTTTTAATGAGAATTCTCTCCTTAGGCTCTGTTTCAAAGGCAATTGACTAAAGATACCTTTAAAATACTGAGGACTGTAAATCACACACAGTGTTAAATTTTCATTGCTTCTAAATAACCTCCATTTTGAGAATATTGCAGCCCCATCTTACATTATCCCGGGAAGGGATCTTGCGTGTCTTAGGCCCTAGACATACAGGATGTAGAGACTAGTGACCAGAAAGAGTGAGATAACCAGGCCTCTGCTGAATAAATAAATGGCAGTTCCCATAGAGATCTGCTTGAGTGAAGATGCCATAGCAAAAAGTCATATAAAAGTATATCCATACACCATTGAAGAATTGCAAATAAAACAAGGAGAGTCTACTGCACACCTATTTGAATGGCCAAAGTTAAAACACAACACAGGGTGCTGCTGAATCCTCATTTCTTGCTGGTAGGATTATAACTATACTCACTAAAGTATCCCTTTTGTCTCTATGAAAATGAGCAGGAATCAATAAGAACAGGAAACGGAAGGTCATGCCTGTAATCCTAGCTAATTAGGAAGCTAAGACCTGGAGAATTGCAATTCAAGGCCAGCCTGGGCAGAAAAGTTGGTAAGATTCTCCAAAATAACCAGCAAAAAAACTAAGCTGACATTAGAAAGAATACGAATATGCCATTTGCAGGGAAATGGACGGAACTAGAACAAATATTAAGTGAGGTAAGCCAAGCTCAGAAAAACAGTGCATGTTCACTCTGGTATGTGGGAATTAGATCTAAAATACACTGGGATATGATAAATATTCAGGATGCTAGACACTCACAGTGAGACCAGAAGAGGATACTTTTAGGAGAGAAACACAAACGATCAATGCATACATGCCTCTTTATATTTATATAAAATTATATATATATACATATATATATATGTCAAAATGAACTCCAAGATATAGAAACAAGGGATCTCTATTATTTTTTAATTTTAATTTTTTGATGATCTTTCCTTTATGATGTATTCATGTGTATATCTTCGGGTAGGAAGATGGTGCAGAGCTCAAAAGGGTGAAAAAGTGTAACAGTGGAGCTTACTCGACACTAAAGAAAGTGAACTATACAACTCATGGGTAGAGATATGAGAGAGGGACTGGGAAAGTTTGAAGGAAGGGCTGACACAATACGAAAGGAAATGTGCCATTACCTGGCTTATGCCATGTAATCCCTCTGTACATCATGTTCATAATAATAATAATGTAAATAATATTTTTTAGAAGTTAGGCTGAGAGTATGACTTGAATTCCAGATTGTTAGCTAAGGGAATAAGAGCCAGGTCCTGAGTTCAAACCATGATACTGTGTGTGTGTGTGTGTGTGTGTGTGTGTGTGTGTGTGTGTGTGTGTGTGTGTACCTATTTGTATATATAATTTTTTCTTCTCTTTTAGTCCTTCATTTGATATTTGTAAAACATTCAGTGTACATCCTATATTTGTTTTTTTAAATTTTCAGTTTTAGTCCATACTCTGGTAAAACAAAAACTTTCCACATATCCTTTCTTGATAAAAATGAATACTTTCCCCAAATTAGTGTGGTTTCCCAGGATTATTTATGATAAAGATGAGACTCTTAACTGATGTGCAACCATATGAAACTTAACTTGGATACCAATTCTATTGTAAAACATGGAAGATGAGCTTCCATGTTCAGTTTTTTTCAGGGAACTTGCTGAATAAGTTCAATTGTATTCAAGTTATTGGAGGACACATGTAGTACAGGGAGCTTATTTGGATACTACATAATATGCATTTATAAAAGAGTTTAACGTTTCTAAATTATGTAAATGTGAGCATTAACTACATATATACTGTGAAGGAAAGAAATTCCCTGAGATAGCAAATGTTACAGTTCAGTTATTTTTGAATATTGCACAAAAGCTTTACAATGACTACATTCTGAAATGTCATATTGTTTCCCAAATTGCTGATCTGATGTCAGTTTGGTGTGACATGCCCTCGTTTGGTTCCTAGACCAAGGGAAAATTTCAGATTCTCTCTTCAATTAAGCACCTCGAATTATGCATCTGTCTCCATTACCTTGCTCTCAGTGTTCTATTATAATGACTACTGTAGGAAGATAACTGCTGTTATTTTAGTTTTAAAATCTCCCTGTTACGATTTTAATCATTAAATCCCATCATTATTTCATGCCTCCATGTGTGTATATGTGTATGTACATGTGTTTGTGTGTGTACTTTATTTTACACACAGATTATATAGCAGTTTATATGGAAAACATTCTACACCAGTGATCTAGTTGAATATGGAAGTCATGACTGTTTTACTGAACTTCTATGTGCCGAACACATAGGAAGGTTGTGTTTTCCTTCATATTTCTCCATATTTACTTCATATTTCTTGTAACTGTATTTGCTGTTGACCACTAGTTATATTGCATTATAGTCTGATAACATATAAGAAGTTAATTTTTTTATTTTGTTGAGTATTACTTTATGTCCAAAAATATGATGTATCTTGGAGAAATTCTGCCAAGAAGAGTGTGTATTCTGTGATTTTTCTGTAAAATATTCTATAGGTATTTCTAAGTCTATTTGGTATATGGTGTTTTCAATTCTAAAGTTTTCTTTTTGCCTGAATGACCTGTCTATTGGAGAGAATGGGGTACTAGTATCACCTACTATTACTGTGGTAGGGTTTATGTGTGCTTTTATATCTAGTTGTGTTTGTTTTATGAAACTTGGTGCACCAGTTCATTTAAGGTTTGTTTATTGTGGAAGGTTTTTCCTTCACTTTTAATCATGAAGGATAGGTTTCACAGATACAGTAATATAAGTTGGCAATTATTTCCTTTCAGGTATGGAAATACAGTGTTCCATGTTTATGTTCCTTTTGTAACTTATGCCCTGGTACCAGCGCTTGAAGAAAAAAAAGTTACTGAGCAGCTATATTCTGTGTGCAATGTTCTAAGCATTGCAAATAAAGTAGTAAGAAATCCAATTTCCTGCTAGGTGAGAGTAACATATTTTAAAAGAGAAAGCTTTCAATATAATTTTTATTATTTCTCAGATGCTGACAAAAACCATGATACCTTGTAAGTGGGAAAGACCTCTCTGGTGAGCAAACATGTGAGAATGTGCCTGAGCCATAACCTGTGAGCCTGGCGGCACCCTCTACCACAGGCAATGGAAGCTCATGAGAAACACGCTTCCCTGCAATGGAAGCTCATGAGAAACACGCTTCCCTGCAATGGAAGCTCATGAGAAACACGCTTACCTACGAAGAACACAGTTCAGCTAAAATTAGAGCAGAAGTATTTTTAAAAATTATTTTCCAAGAATGCATTGCATTGTGTGTTTTTATTTTCCAAATCTGGCAATGCTCCTTAGGGGCTTGCCCTGAAGTAAGGATCTTGACCTCTACTCTGAGAGACAATGAGTCAAGGAAGCATTTTGTGAATTCTTTTCTTTTTATTAATAAGTTTTTTTATTGTGAAAATACTGTACAGAGGGGTTACAATTACATGACCAAGGTAATGAGTACATTTCTTATCAAGCATTGTTGCCTCCTCCTTTGTTTCCCCTTCCCATCCTTGCCCTCCCATCACCACCACCTCCTCCCCTCCGCCATCCCCCCACCCACCAAAGTTGTAAAGTTTGTTTTCCAACATAATGTCTTGTACATCTCATTGTTGCAATGGGTCAACCTGTATCCCTATTTATACCATTTGTTTTTCCCTTCCCCTCCACAAATTATAACAACATCAAATACAGTGAAAACAAAAGAGTTATACGGTGGGGGAGGGACATACAAAGCAACAAAGAAATCATCTCATAAATATGTTAGAAACAATAATGAGAAAGAAAACCCATTTGTGTCCTTATCTTGGAGTTCATTTTGCCTAACATCTACTTATCTGACTGTTTCTGCTTGTCTCAGACATATACTAGTTACTGCAAATAAGGGAAACCATGGGACCTGTTTCTTTGGGCCTGGCTTACTTAATATAAACATTGACATATCACCTCACCCCAGTTAGAATGGCTATAATCAAGAACTCTATAAACAACAGATGCTGGATGGGATGTGGACAGAAGGGAACCTTACTGCATTGTTGGTGGGAGTGTAAACTTGTTCAACCACTTTGGAAAGTAGTATGGAGGTTCCTCAAAAGACTCCACATAGAGCTCCCCTAGGACCCAGCAATCCCACTTTTGGGGATTTACCCGAATGATCACAAGCAAGACCATACTAAAGCTACCAGCACAACTATGTTTATTGCAACATTATTTACTATAGCTAAGATATGGAATTAACCCAGATGCCCCTCAGTAGATGAATGGATCAAGAAAATGTGGTATATATACACAATGGAATTCTATGCCTCCATCAGAAAGAATGACATTGCCCCATTTGTTAGGAAATTTTGTGAATTCTGTCTCAGAAAGGTCTACAATGTGTGCCCAGATGCAAGTTGTCCATAGGAAGTGAGGGACAGTTCAGGGAAGAAAATTAGAAAAGGTGAGAGGATGGTAACTTTAAGTTATTAGCACCTAATTTGCAGTTAAATATGATAAGATAACATGTGATGGTTATTTTGCTGTGCAGTGTGGTATTGTAGTCTATATATCTATTGTGAGAATGTAAAATAGTTCAGGACGTTGTAAATAATTTTGTTGTCAACAATCATGGGGCCAAATTGTTCTCTTCTGCATCTTGAACACTGAAGCTTTGTATATTCAGTGCTGGACCTTTGCCTCCAAGTTTTAAGACTTTGTCCTCCTTCTTGATTTTCTTCTTACACTGTTATAAGGATATGAGTATCATTTCCTATAAAGCCAACAGGAGGTAGAGTTAAAAATGGCAAATGGTTCATTTTATGTACACATAGATACTCTATGTGTTATGTATATATGTATATATGTATCTACTCTATACATATATATACACTCTTATGTATATAATACATACATGTGCATGTACATTATTTAACATGTATTTTCTTGCACTTTTTCTTCCAAGAAGAATTTCATATCTTTAGGAGCAGAATTAATTTTATTTAAAAATTAATAGAACTTATCTAAATATATTCCAAACAGGTTAAAACAAAATTTATAATCGTATAAGTTTGTTTGAGGTAAGACATTGTATAAACAAGTAGTAGTTAGAATTATTTAGAAGACTCTTCAAAGGATACACATAAAATTTATAATGGACTTATACTCCAGAAATCTATATACTTTATGTTGTCAAAGTATTTATGTAGATTATAAATGTCTATTTAAAAAGTATGTTCAAGTAACATTTTCAGTTTAAAGTGAAAAAAAAGCAATATGGATATTTGACATGTAACTACATATGATCTTCAGATGAGAAACAAATGAATGTCCCTATATTAGCACTGCAGATGATAATTGAAGGGGAAATTCTGATCACACACAGAGGAGGAGAGAGAAACAGTGAGAGAGAGAGAGAGAGAGAGAGTTACAAGCTATTGACTTCACAGAAGAAAAGGAGAAATGAGTTGAAGAGCAGAGTGAACATCGAAGGCCTAATGGACTTTAGATCTGAAGCCCAATAAATCTCTGCACGTCTCCCTTCAATGAAGCTGAGTTTTGTTTATCATTAAAGAGGAAAACCAAAGCCATGCGAATATACAGCCTGCTCTCATGGGGATGGCTCACGCTGTCACAGAGGGCTGGGAACAGTTCTAATTGCAATGGCTTGTTTGTCCTCCTCTGTCTCACCCTGGGGGTGGGGGGAGGCAGTCATGCTTTGCCTCCTTCAAGCATCATAGGAAGGGAGGAGAGAAAGAGGAAGGAGGGAGATGGCAGGGAATACCAAAACTGGAACTACATCTCTTTGTATTGTTGGAGCAAAAATGCCCTGGCTGTTACTTATTGAATTTTGCATTTTTTTAAACTTATAAGAACACCTAATACTTTAAAAATGCATGGTTTTGAGAAGGAGAGAGGGAGGATAGAATTTGTTCTTACTTGAAATATAAGCAGAATGTCTTTGCAAAGGTAAACCACAAAGTAGAGAATATCGTTTTATATTTAAAAAAAAACACATTCAGCTAGATGCTGGTGGCTCATGCTTGTAATCCTGGCTAGTCTGGAAGCTGATACCTGAGGATTGGTGTTCAAAGCCAGCTGATCAGAGAAGTCCTTGTGAGACTCTTATCTCCATTACATTGTTCAAAAAAGCCAGAAGTGGCCCTGTGGCTCAAGTGGTAGAGCACTAGCCTTGAACACAAAGAAGCTAAAGGATAACACCCAGTACCTGAGTTCAAGCACCAGAACCAGCAATTAAAAACAAAAACAAAAACACCAGAACAGAGAGAAACACATTCAACTACATTTGTATATCTACCTTAAAAAACTGTATTATTAGTAATATTTTGGGCATTGGATGGTTGGACATGTAATTTTAAATTTTCCCATCAAATTTCAATGTGAAAGTTTACATTTTGCTTATGAAGAAGCAGAACCCCAGTGAAGTTTAAAAAAAAGAGAAGAAAAGAAAAAAAAGAAAATGTAATGAATGATAGAGCTGAGGTTTAAACCCAGAATCTCCTGACTCTAAAACTTAAGTAATTGTGCTCGCTTATGGGAGTCACATACATTATGTGTACTCCGTATAAGATGACCATGTAATTCATCTTTCCAACTGAGATGCTTTTGTCTAGGACAAAATACTAAATAGGACAATAGATGTAAACCCATCCCAGATAGATTGGGATGCAGTCATCCTAACTGTGTGTAATGAATGTGCTATTGAATGAAATCACATAATGTAGCTACCTGTAGGGTTCTTTGCAAGAATCTGAACTATTACCTAATCTGCATTTATAAAATGTAGCCTTGCATCCAATTTGCAGGAATTATCATCACAAATGGTTGATTTCCTGCCTTTGCTCTGAGTTGTGTAAGTGACTCAATTATAATCAAGAAACCACAGAGCATGCAATGTAACTGCAATCACCAGTGTGGATCTCAAGCCCCAATGGGCTGCTTCTCTGATATTAAATGCAAGCCGGAAGGAGGACAGAGAGTAAATGAAGTATCTGCACTTCATTATTTCTGAAAAAAACTAATAATACATTTTCCCTCATTCTACAAGACCTGTTTTCCCCAAATTTACTACCTTAGTATATCTAGGAATTGTGGAAATACATCAGTGTGACATAATCAAGAAACATTGATAGGAAATGGTGCAATTACAAAGGCTTGTCTCATATCAGTCGTTGATCATTGGCAAGTGGTTCTTTATTCTTTGGTGAGATCTTATAAGAGACTTCAAAGAAGAATGACTGCCTGGCATCAAGTCTCAGAGTTAGATCTTCTTGAGCTCTTCGATATGGCCATTCCTCTCGCTGGACCATGATAACATAAGTCATTCATTTTGTAGGAAAAGAGAGTAGGATTGAGTAAACAAGACTGGCTGGTGTGCACTGATTCCAGGTTCACCTATGCGGGACAGCCAAGAACAGTTTCTCAGTCCACCCTTTCTACCACAGCAGCGTGGGAACCACTGCTGGATTCATTCACTGTGGCCGTGGCACAGACCCAGTGTTGGAATGACAAATATACTGGCTTACAGTTGTCAATTATCGTTTCCTCAAAATGTTCTTTTTTCTATGGGAGAGGGGAAAGGTGTCCTTTCTAAAGGCAACCTGTCTTATGAAGTCCCAGTCCCAAAGCATCGTGACTATCCATGGGCTCCTAGGTCAGCCCCTTGCACAAGCCAGGCCTTACCTGTGCACAACAAGGTCTGCAAGCAACCCAGTGGCAATTCTTAGCACTCTTAAGTCTACTTTGTGTTCATGTATTTCAGTCTCTCTCACACGTACACATTTACACACATACATGCTACAACTATGTGACATAATTTTGTTCTGTTAATGTTACTTTTTTCTTATTCTGTTACTTTTTGAGTCTTCAAATCTAAGTGTTGTATGGATGATTACCTGAACAAAAGAGATTATTTCTAGGATTCTTTCAATCACAGGATTAAAGGATCAGATAGATGAATTGCTTTATCATCCATCATTCACTGATGCTGGATGTCAGCTCTCAGATTGGACACAATATTGGGAGAGAGGAGATTCTAAAAGGTTTTCATTTGCAAAAGAAAACCAACACATTTCCTGCCCTTGTGATTTAATCTACAAAGAAATGAACACTGAGAGAAATTAACTACCTACAATGCATCTTGCAATAGGAGCCCAGCACCATGCATCATACTAACTACATTAGTTCTTGGTTCCATAGCAGTAGTTTCCACTTCATACTTTCGGCCCAATCACCTGGAAGGCTTTTTGATATGCAGATTTCTGACTCTCATCCCAAGAATTTCTGATTCAGTAAGTCTGTGATGTAGCCTAAAATGTTTGTAACTTTAATAGATTTGGGCAATGTTGCTGTTATTTTTTTTTCTGGAGATACTACTTTGGAAAGCATTATTTTACAGGAAGCTGTCATCTCTCTTAATTTTATCCTTTTCTCTGGAAAAGGCTCATTATCTAGTTTAGAGTTGCTGTGGTTTTTATGTAGGGGGACTGGCAATTATGATATTGTGGAAGCCTACTTGCTGTCTATATTTGAGAATGGGGAGCAAAGGCTTGCTGCATCTACCTAAATTTTCTTCTAAGAGGAAATACAATGAAAACCATTTAATTCTCTCTTGTGGCAACAATGTTAATCACACACCCACCTCCATCAGATTTCACTCAAACTTAGCCAGCAATGAATTTTTGTTAGTCTCATTTGGTGTTTTTAAACCTTCAGCACATATTGAGTTCCTATTGTGAAGAAGTCAGGGATTAAAAAGTCAATGGGCAAACAACAGAAAAATCTGTGTTTCTGAAATTGCTCAAGAAAAGCAATTAAAACAAGCCAGCCAGGTCCTATAGAATAATGGGAATAAACAAATTATTTCACACAAGAAGACAAGTGGAGTTGGATGTATCTTTAAAGGCTGAAGCATTTCTTTGCCTTTTGTACAGGAGAAATAGAAATGATGCTTTCTATTGCACCAAAAAGGTACTTTCTGACTTTCTTCTTTTTATATCAAATGAACTTTAAATATTTTTAGCAAATTCAACTTTTTGCTTCACGGTACAGTAATTTTTTTAGTGCTATTGTAAAGGTGATGTACAGAGGGGTTACAGTTACATAGGTCAGGTAATTAGTATATTTCTTTGTGAACAGTGTTACCTCTTCCCTTATTTTCTCTGTTTTTTCTCCAGACCCCCCCCCACTACTTGTATAATTTATTTTCAACATAGCGTCTAATGATACCACTGCTGTATTTGTTTACTCTTTGTTCCACCATTTCTGTGCTCCCCTTCTGCTCCCCCAAACAGATTACATATAAGACAAAATGTACAGAAAGCCAACAATGACAAAGGAAAGAATAAAAACAAAATAACATAAAAGCTCTTATTTATATTTCTTGGAGTTCATATCAAAACCATCATTTTATATGGTCGTATGCCTGTAGCTATTGAGCCTTTGTGATCCTCTCCTAAGAATATCCTCCCTAGATTTCACTGTGTGAATGTTTAGAGTCAACAGTGCACTAATTTTAAGTATATATGCACTAATTTTAAGTGTATGATTCAGCATTTTTCCACATGCCATTAATTCACTGTCTGCCTCATTGATTTGCCTTTTCTAGACCTTTCTAAAAGTGGAATTATATACGTATCCTTTGGAACAACTAGGCAACTTTGACAAAGCATCATTTGTTTTTTCCAGTCCTGGGCTTGAACTCAGGGCCTAGGTGCTGTCCCTGATCCTCTTGTGTGCTCAAGGCTAGTGGACAAACATCACTTTTAAGGCTCCTCTGTGTTAAATCAAGTACATTTCATTCCTTTTTGCTTTGTATTAGTATTACAGTGTTTAAATAAGATTTGGGAGTATGTAACAAGAGTATTTTCTTCTAAGGTATTTAATTTCTAGATTACCCTTTCTCAAATTTTTCTACATAAGGCAGAAATGGAGGTGGGGCAGAGGGACAGGAACTTGGTCCACACTCCTTATTCTTTTTGTTGTTGTTTGTTTGTTTGTAGTCATTAAGTAGTTGTAAAAAGAAGTTGCCATTTAGCAAAGAACTTTATGAAAGCGATGCATCCTGATCAATGTCATCCCTTTCAACATCCTTACCCCCTCTACCTCCTCTCCCCACCACTTTCCTCGCTCATCTTAATTTTGTAGGGTATATATTGAGTTCTTGCCTGTGTTCTCCCTTTCTCCTCTTCATCCGTCCATCCTTTTCCTCTTAACTTCATCCCACCATGTATGAGAATTTCTTCCTGTTGTTTATTTAGTCGAACCTTGACATTGCTTTTTCTAAGGAATTATACTAATAATGTTCTTCTTTGAATCTACCATATTTCAGTTAATGCATTTGTATACAATTGCATACCACCCAACATGTTTATATATATATATATATATATATATATATATATATATATGTGTGTGTGTGTGTGTGTTTTTAAGCTAAATCTAACTTCCACATATAAGAAAAATGTACACTCTTTGTCTTCCTGGGCCTGACTTCACTTAGCATATTTTCCCCAAAATCGTTCCATTTTTTTATATCTTTGTAAAAAAATGTCCTAACGTTCTATTCTCATATTCTATCCCAAGAGATTCTGTGAGATTTCCTTTATATGAATGAGCAGATTATGCTGAATTACAAACTAAGGAAAAAGCAGAATTTATACAATGTGCTCCTGAGGTATTTACCAGAGTTTCTTAGTTTCTGTTTATCTCCTACACAAATAAAGTGAACTTGATATTGTGAAATTAGAAGATGTGGGTTCTATTGTACTCTTCTGGAATTCACTATTTTCATCCACCTATGTTTACCTCTCTCCTTTATTTAGAATCTATAATGTCTCCACTGTATATTGGATACAATCCCAAATCCTTCACATGGCTTATAAAAGCTTCTGTAAAGAAGCATGGCTGTAATTCTCCAGACTTGTTCATTTGTTTCTCTCTGCTTTATTTTGCCCTTGCTATTCTAGAACGTTTTATTCTTAGACATTCCTCTTTCTTGATGCTCAAGAACAATTCACTTGAAAAAAACTCAGTACTAATGTCAGTATTTTGATTGTGCTATTATGCAATAGGTTTATAAAATACTATTAGAAGAAAATGGTAAAATGTACACATCTGTTATGTCTTCTTTATACAACTTCATAATTGTACTTTTCTCAATAAAAAAAATTTCAGTTGAAAACAGAAGAATTACCTGAATTCCCCATCAACAATCAGGGGCTGCCTGCACTGTCCTTCTTCACTGTTACCTTTTTACTCTTTGCCCCAGTACCTGAGAAAAGTCAGACCTCAATATTTGTAGGAAATAGTATAGTCATATATACAAATAGCCAGTAGTAGGGGTATTAGAAAAGATGCAACGACAATCTGGTTCCATAAACTTGGTCATTTGCTAAGTGTTCTCTTATTTACTGTAAATCATTTAATTCAGATATTCACAGATACAGTAGGTTCTCTAATAAGTCTGAGATATAATGTTAGATAAGAGAGTCCTACTATGTAGACTTTGGGTCTGGTTGGAGATCCACCTCAATTCCATCACAGGAAAACATATGCTGAAGTCAGTGCAATGAGGGAAGGAGACATAGAGTCCATGAAAGCAAGTACTACAGGAACTGAATGAGTAGGAGAAGAAAGGGAAAGATTCTTGTAGAGTGAGACAAGTAACTTAGATCTCAATAGTCAATGTGATTGGGGCTGGGAACGTGGCTTAGTAGTAGAGTGCTTGCCTGGCGTGCATGAAGCCTTGGGCTCGATTCTCGGTACCACGTACACAGAAAAGCTGGAAGTAGTGCTGTGGCACAAGTGGTGGAGAGCTAGCCTTGAGCACAGAGAGGCTCAGGAACAGTGCCCAGGCCTTGAGTTCAGGCCCCAGGACTGGCAAAAAAAAAAATTCAATATGATTTAATTTCCCAGACAGTGGGAAATGCATGTGCAGGGACTGTGTGTCATGGGGAAACAAACCTATGTTCAAGAAATGCAAAGAAAACTGTGGGGACTATCACACATGTGAAGGGAGGTAACTGGAAGATTATAGCAGGAACTCATGAGCTGGAGTAAGAAAGGATTTGGGGGGTTTTCGACTAGCTATGGTTGTTTACAAACAAAAACAAATGCTACTCACTTGGCCAAGGCAATGATATGTCGCTCTAGAAATGGGAGAAGCTGAAGTATGGAGATAATAAAACAGTAATGACAGATAAAGGTTAGAAGAAAGGAGGACACACCGACACAGCACAGAGATGCTCAGGACCATGAAAATTCCTAAAGAGGTGGATACATGCCATGATGTAGTTATTACAACCCATCCATTAGACAATCCCACCAATGAACTCTCATGCAAAGATGATAATCAGGTGTGGATGCATAGTTGATGACAATACTAAAAATGTGCTAATGGTGTGGGATATCTGTAGTGGGAGAGAGTGGACAAATGTATGGACAAAGTGGGAACTTATTGAACTTTCTGTTTAATTTTGCTGTGAACCTAAAACTTTTCTTAAAAATAACTGTTAGGGTGGAGTGGGTGGGTCCAGGGGAGGGGGTAAACAAATGAAGAGACAAAGTGGGAGAGAATACAGTCTTAATATTCAATGTGTATCCATTAAAAAAATTGAGGGGAGAGGTAGGATTGGGAGGTTTAGGGGAGAGTCAATGAAAGGGTAATATAGATCGAGAGGCTCATAAAGTGATTTGTTGAATGATAATTCCTTTGTACAACAACTTAAATATTATTTTTTTAAATAAAAAATCAAATATGGTAAAGAAAATTTGTTGTGATTAGTTTTAACTCCTGGGATAAAAAAGAAATAGTGAACACAAAGCAATTATTAACAGGCAATTTCAGGGTTCATAGTAATATATGATGATGACTTGGGTGGACTAATTACTTTATCCTTGGAATCAGGCTTCCATGGGAGCTGATGGAAATCTCAAAGTCATGGCGGTGGGACATTCCTTGCCTCCTACCTCAGAATAGGACATCTTCTAATTGGCATCTTTTCCTAGTTGCACCATTTGCATCTGGCATACTAACATCAAATGCTGACTGCTGGGAAAGCATAGGTTGTGGCTACAACAGATCTAAACTCTATGTCTCTTCCTCTTTAAAGTTATGGTTTGAGCCAATTACATAACTTCCCTTGACCTCAGAAATCTGGGGATACTCCAATCTCAGGCATGACTTTCTGGTATTCCTATATCAAGATCAAATGTGAATAACGCCGTATCTTGTAATTACTCAACAGTAGCTAACCTTTACCGTAATGTGGTGTATCAGATATACCTTGTGACTCTAATTTGTCATAGTCCTGATTAAAAAGGAAACAAAACTTGAGGAATAAATATTTTTTGATGTTACAGAGCCAAGTACAGAGATAACAAATTTGAAATGTTAGATTTCAGTCTTTCAGTCTTTACCAACAGGCTCATGACAGATACTTGAAGACAAACTATGGAACAAAATCTTCCTCTAGGTTTCTTTTTTTTTGGTCCGGTCGTGGGGCCTGAACTCTTGGCCTGGGCGCTGTCCCTCAGCTCTTCAGCTCAAGGCTAGCGCTCTACCACTTGAGCCACAGCGCCACTTCCGGCTTTTTTTTTCTTTTTGCTTATGTGGTGCTGAGGAATCGAACCCAGGGCCTCAGGCATGCAAGGCAAGCACTCTACCACTGAGCCACCTTCCCAGCCCCTAGGTTTCTTTATCATCACAGTTATATCTGAGGATTCAGTTCACAGCTCTAATTAGAAATGAAAGCCACACATTAAACCAAGGGACCATGGAGCTCACCCTTTTTTAATTAGGGGTTCACAGGGATGCTATCTTTGCCAATGTTGGTCTCACTGTCCTGAGGATGTGCTCACGTTCTCCTGTAACCCCCGCAGGTAAGCTTTCTTCCCAGTCATGTACTTTGTGACAGGTTCGCAACAATTTCAACTTCATGCTCCATTTTCTCTGCCTACTGAGGCAATTTGCTCTATCCATGCACTTTGTTATTTCCTCCGCTTTGTGCCTCCGACCTGTAAGGTGTTTTGTGACAGGAAGTGCACTTTGAATACCAACACTTCAATTGCTCACCTGGATGAATACTATCTACGCCACTTTAGGGGGAGGAATTTAATAGACAGGTCATCCTCTTACATTAAATAGCTGGTCAAGACTGCAGGCCAAGTTGTTTCCCCCCCCCCAAAAAAATGCCTCTTATTGTACTTCCTGGGGCTTTTGGCATTTTACCATCATGACATTCAAGGTCCTCCACAGTCTGGCTTCTCATCATCTCTCAAGGCTCATCTTCTACCACTGTGGTGTTATTTGCAACGGCGGTGTCAGCGTGTGAAATTGTGTGCTCTGACCTAAATTCATTATACCACTTACAATTCCATCTCCCTCTACAGAGGTCATTTTCTCTTCCTGTAAGATCCAGTCCTGTCCCTGTTCTCTGTACTTGCCGAACACCTGCTCACCTGCCAAGATTCCATTTGAGTCTCACAGTCACTAAGTTGTATTCCTGATTCTTTTCCCCCACCTCCTGACCCACAGCTGCTGGTTATATTCGTAAAGCTTCTTGATCATCAAGCATATGTTGCATTGCAGTATGCTGAAGCTATCTGTTTCTAAATCCTCCCCTCTAACACATCTGTGTGTGGAGACTGGTTAAGATATTAATGATGGATGTTATAGGAAAGCCAAGAAAACAATCTCCTTATAATCAATTTTACCTTGTTGTGAGGGCTGTGTATGTATTGAGTATACAAAATGATGTTACTATAAGTCTTCATATCCAGAGGTAAAAGAGATGTTAATATTGACCATCACAGCTGGATGCCAGTGGCGCACACCTGTAATCATAGTTATTTGGGATGCTGAGAATGGTGAGATTTTGTTTTGAGGCCAATCTGGACAGAAAAGTTGAAGATACCCCTTCTTGATGAAGAAATAGATGAAGTAAAATGCCTGCTTCTCAGCTGTAAGGCCCTGAGTTCAGACCCAAGTGCAACCATAAAAAAATCGGCCATCATAGTTGTATGTTTAAGATAGGTGTAAACGATCAGATAGGTCCAGAGACAGAAATCAAAATCACAGGAAATGTGGGGGAGGGGGCACGCTATTGTCTTCACAAGTTGACAGTCTCTAATTTATATTTCAAAATTGAAAATGTCCTAGAATCTAAGATTGTATATTTTTTTTAGGATTTGAATTTAGGGTCTTGCTCTTGTAAGACAGGCATATTCTAACCACTGAACCATGCTTCCTACTCTTTTTTCCCCAGATTACTTTTTAATATGTTTTTTATTGTAAAAATACTGTACAGAGGGGTTACAGTTACATGAGTAAGGTAATGAGTACATTTCCTAGTGAGCATTGTTACCTCCTCCTTTGTTTTTCCTCTACCATCTCTTCCCTCCCCACCTCTCCAACTCCTCCCTGCCCCGCCCCAAGTTGTAAAGTTCATTTTCAACATAGTGTTTTGTTTTAATTTAATTTAATTTTATTTGTGAACATACTGTGCAGAAGAGTTTGTTTTGTATATCTCATTGTTTCAATGGGTCAAGCATTGAATTGTTATTTCCATTCCCTTCCCCAAATTAGAAAAATGTATATACAAGATGCAAGGCAAACCAAATACAGGGAAAGCAAGGGTTATACTGTGGGGGAAGAACATACAAAAGAAACAAAAAAAATCACATAATGCATTTTAAATACATTAAAAATAATAGCAAGAAAGAAAAAAACCACTTGTGTCCCTATCTTGAGTTTCATTTCACTTCACATCATCTTATCTGGTCATATGTAGATAACTTTTGACCTTTTCTGTTTGTCCTTGACTTATACTAGTTATTGCAAATAAGGGAAACCATGGGACCTATGTACCTTTGGGCCTGGCTTACTTCACTTCATATAATTTTTTTCCAAGTCTTTCCATTTCCTAACAAATAGGGCGATGTCATTCTTTCTGATGGAGGCATAGAGTTTTTGAGATGGACTCTTGCTTTTGTCTGGACATGTGCCTGGGCTGCAATTCTGTATTTCATGCATCCCGCCATAGCTGTGATGACAGGTGCATACCTTCCCTGGAGATACCTTGATAGCTATTGCCCAGATGTCCTGAAAGCATCATCTTTCTGACCTCAATCTCACGCCTAGCTGAGATGCCAGGCATGCGCCACTGCATCCAGCTGTTGGCTGAGGTCTCCTAATCATTTTTCTCTGGCTGGCTTTGAACCACAGTCCTTCCAATTCCAGATTTCTGAGTACCTGACATGGAAGCTGAACCTTTTTTAATGCTGATAATAATATACGAGGTTTCAAATTTTTTTGGATTAGGGATTCTCAACTACTAGAATCTGCACAAATACTGCAAAATCTCAAGAACTCAGAAATCTGAAGCGCTTCTGGTCCTAAGCATTTCTAGATAAGGTATACTCATTCTGCATTGTTAATTACAGTTACATGACTTTGTATAATTATTATTCTATACTGGCTTACTGATGTAGAACTATGTAGTACCTTCTTTTAATTGGTATTTTATCTCATACCAATCTCAGGAAGTGAATATCATTATCACTACTCTATAATAGTAATGCCAAGGCTCAGAGAAGTTTAGCTGTGATAACCTGGTTTTAGAACATAGACCTCCCTAATGCACCTTACTCTTTTGTGTGTGCCCCCCCTGAGGCTTGAACTCAGGGCTTGGGCACTGTCCCTGAGCTTCTTTATCTCAAGGCTAGCACTCTTCGACTTAAGCCTCTGCTCTACTTCTGGCTTCTACTGAGTACATACTAACCTTCCTGTCTGGGTTGCTTTGAACCACAATACTCAAATCTTGGCCTCCTGAGTAGCTAGGCATGAGCCACCAGCACAGGGCATGAATCTTCTTCTATAATCTGTTCCCAAAAACAATGTTACTTCCTGACTACTGAAGAAATTGAGCAAGACGATATATCCATTTCCCCAAACTGAGAGGATGGTTATGGAGATGGAGTGACGTGATGTAGTTTTGCGGAGCTATAAATAACTCAGTACTGTCCTGGAGAGTCCAGACACCACCGGAAGTGAAAAACAAAGCAAAACCAAACCAGTACCAGGGAACTAGATCTTTTCTAATTCCAACTTTTTCCCATCTCTTGCTACCCCAGGAGCAGCCCTTGCATTCCCAAGGACAAGAAAATGTGATGAGTAGCATTGAAGAAGATAACTATTGTTTTTTTTTTCTGTTTTCTTTCTTTTTGTTGTGTAGGTACTATGGTCTTGAGAAGTATTGAGAGAATGACAAAGTACCTGAACCCTTCATCCTCCTCCTTTGCTAAGGCTAAAAGGACAGCATAAATAACAGCTAGGAGAAAAGATCAATGAAGGCTTTGCCTGCAATAACAGAGAGAAAAGTACCTGGCCAAGGGAAACCATAAACGCCATCGAACCTCATTCCTCATCCTTTGAACAGAAGGTCTCCTCTGACCAGAGCGTTAAAGATCAACTGCGGCTCTTCCCTTGAGCATAGATGTTTGCTGTACTTATTGTCCTGCCCAGCTATCTGGCATGGCATTGAAAACTTATCTGCAAACACAGTGGAGGCTTTCCCTGATGGCTAATCTATAAACTCCATAAAAGTTACATTTATCTATCCAGACTTTTGCAGTTGATATTATCCACAGTAGGGCATTTACTCCCCTTTCTTCCATTAGTAATACCATCAAATATAGTGAAGCTGGCGGAGACCAAGGTACTCCGGACACCCATCCAATTGTTTTCCTGCCTTTCACTGGTGATGGATGGGAGTGATTGAGTTTTCCATCCTAAGCTGCTGCACTCTTTCAGATTGTGCTGTGAGATGACAGGCCTCCTGCCAGAGCTGTTTCTTGGGCGTGATAGAGTTGAAGTCATTTCAAGCTGGGTTCGGGACAACCTTGACAATTTCCAGGAGTTCTTTTGGGGGTTCACCCTGGAGAGGGAGCTGAGTAAGTGGGGGTTGTATGTTTTTTAGTCTGTCATCTATGTGCTTGGTACAAATAGGGAATGACCTTCACTGTCCCCTTCCACCCACCTCTTCCCATGTATTTCTCAATTGTGCTGTATGTACAATGAATTCTTGCCTGCATTCTCCACTCTCCTCCATTTCATTCTTCTATCCCTCTCCCCTTGTCCTCATCCTGCCCTCTTTCTAGTACCCATTTCCTGATACTTATCTTGTTGGGGCTTGATTTGGCTTTTTTTTTTCGGGTACAAATGGACTGCTTTGTTAAAAGGCAAAAAATAAATTAGGTCTCTCTTTCTCCCTCCCTTTGAGAACACCCACACTCTGTTAAAACATGTCCCTGCCTTTCTTCTTTGTGTGTTTGTCTGCTTGTCCGCTTGCTTCCTTAATAAAGCTTCACCAAGTTTTCCTACCAAAAAAAGAGCAAACAAATTAAATCCATAACCTAAAATCAAGATAAACAAAGGAAGAATGGGAGAGAATGTTGGAAGGGGTGATGGTGATCGTGTTGTGCTGTATTCATAAATGACTTGGGTGAATGGCAACCCTTTTATACAACTACTTAAAGATAATAAGAAATATTTTTTAAAAGCAACAATCTCCTTGAGCCTGACTTGGAGATTGAAGATCGCTGTCTACATTTGCACAACCTGTAGCAGAATAGTTAATGGATCTCTGAGTTGCTTTTCTTCCTCTGAACTTGAGTGGCCTTATCTCTACAATAGATGTGAATGTATCCTCTCTTTTTTACATGTATTTTAGGATGGTCAAATAAGATGCTATAAATAAAAGTCCTTTGTTAAGTGTGGAGAAGTAGGAAGATACTAGTTAAACTAGTTACCCTTTGAACATTGTCCATTGCTGGTCCTGGGGCTTGAACTCAGTGCCTGGGTACTGTCCTGAGAGTGAGCCTTTTGCTCAAGGCTAATGTTCTATCACTTGAGCTGTTCTACACTGCTCACCTAGCTAAGATCACAGGCGTGAACTGCTATGCCTTGCTTTTTGTTGAGCTGTGTGGATAGCTAACTTTTTTTTCCCCTAGGCTGGCCTTAAACTGGGATCCCTCTAATCTTCACTCCAGAGTAGCTGGGATTACAGATGTGAACTACCACTTCCAGTCTGTGAAAATGATTTTTAAAGGAAATATTTCCAGGAATAATCAGTAAGGGAGCTGAAAAAATACAGGACAGGGAAGGGAGAGAGTTTAGCTTGTGGGAAAGTTTTCAAAAGAATAGATTGTTCTGTAGACATAAATTAAGCATCAGTGTTATCATTGCTACGACAAGGAAGATGAGATACCGGTTTTTGGTTTTATTTTTTTTTGCATTTCTATCACTTTTTGTTTAAGTGTACCCCTTTTCCTGTATATATCTCTATTTCAGAGATGCCAGTATTTATAAAATGCATAAATAAAGAAGTAGTTATTGAACAGAAGAGTTGGTGGAAGAACATTGTGCTAATTACATGCAAAGCCTTGAGTGATTCACCAGCTATGAGAGAGGTGGAGAGGGAAAGAAAGGAGGAGGGAGGGAAGGAAGAAAGCAAGGAAGGAAAGAGGGAGGGAGGGAGGGAGAGAGGGAGGGAAAGATGGAGGGAGAGAGGGAAGTAAGAAGGGAGGGAAGGAAGGAAGGATGGAAAAAATGGAAGAAAAAATGCAAGGAAAAGAAAGGTTACCATTGAACATCATATGTTACAGATTTTATGTTCTGGAGAAATAGTGATGAATTTGATACTCTATAAGTTAAGTTCTTTGCAGAATACAATATAATGATAAAAATCCATCATTATTTTAGGATTTGTTTTGCATTGTGAGTGTTGTATAAATGTGAATCTCGGTTTCTATAATTATGTGATAGGAACTGAAAAACCTTCCTGTCCGGATTGTGGTTGGATTTGTTTCCCAAATCCTTGTGGCATAATAGAGCTTAACTCCACCCTTAGCTAGGGAAGGCAAATCCTCAGCATGTTGAACAAAGGTGCTTGTTGAACAAAGGTGGACAACTGAATGTGGCCCACACAGAGCCTCTAAGGAAGTTACCTGGGGCTCTCCGGGAGTGAAAGTTTAACTCATCTCTCCCATTGAGCAACCTCACCAAAACTTTATAGCACATGGTGTTGGATCTATTTTACGCATTAGATTGGAGAGTCACTTCATAGAAGTCACATAGCTAGGAGGAGCGCAACCTAGATTCAACCTATGCTGTGCATTTAATACCACATGGATTCCTATACTACATGAATATTTGAGTATTACTTTAAATAACTATGTTAAGTCTTGAGATATTTAAAAGAATGATTCCTATCTTTTAGTCATCATACAAATCCATTGTTAAACAAAACTGGTTAATCCCCATAAATTCAGCCATTCACAATATTAGTAATGGCTTTTTTCCTTTTTCTCCTTTCTTCTTTTTACTCCTCTCCCCCTTGTCCTCCTTCTGTCTCCCCCTTTTTCTCCTTTCTTACCCTCTCCCTCCCTCAGTCCTTTCCTCCCTCCATTTTTTCCTTCCCTCTCTCTTCTCTATCTTCTTCCTCTTCTTCCTTCTTTCCACCTTTCTTTCCCCTCCCCTCCTCTTCCTTTTCACGTTCACATCTTTTCCTTCTTGCTTTTTTTTTCCTTCTGTACACAGCCCTGATTATCGGGAGAATATTCAAAGCACCAAACAAAAGCAGAACTCTGAAAAAAATAATCAAACTTAGATTTTTCCAATAAGGAAAAATAACATGCCACTACCACCGGACGTAAATCTACAGGACATGAACATTCCTTCTCTTAGAGAAGTTTTAGAAAGAACTGGGGAACTCATCCTGAGTAATAAAACCAAGGAGTAAAACTGGAGCAGCAGAGCAGTAGGTTCATTATAATAACAGCATGGCTTTCCTGAAACTCTAGGCAGGGAACCCTAAATTGTGCTCAGTGCTAACTGCGTATATTACTGGAATTACATTACAATTAGGTTGGCACTGAAGCTAATGTCTCTGGTCCCTGGTACCCAGTCAGTTCCAGCACTTGACTGATTTCCATGGTAGCCTGCACCAGCCCCATGGAATAAGAAAACCACACCTTAGGGAATGGGCGTGCGCACGCGTGCGCGTGTGTGTATGTGTGTGTGTGTGTGTGTGTTCACCAGAAACCAACCTGCCAATTGATTGCAACATGCTTTTTAAAAGATTGTTTAACTGGGTTTTTACCCAAGATTGCTGTTTCAGAAAGCGATGGTACAATTAGGAGATGAGAAACCACATTTTTTGACACAACCATTTCGTTGTGAGCAAATAACAACACACATTTGCCAAACAAGAAGGTATAACTTATCTGTCCCTAGCACAGGTATTTACAGCAAGGCCAAGTCCTGGATTATTTAAATAAAGCCATAATATTTAAAGAGTCTGAATTAGCTCTTTCTTTGTCCCGGAAATTGGTGATAAGGCTGGTTAATCTAATACTCAGTGCTAATGTAATTTTCTTTACTGGTGGCACTGTGGTTTAAATTCAGGGCCTCCAACTTGATAAGTAGGTAATCTATCACTTGAGCCACATCCCCAGACTTATTGTGATTTTTTTAATGATATTGATTAAACAGCAGCAATAAAATGGTGAAACATTTGAGCAATGATTTTCTGATCACTCTCTCTAACTTGAAAGGCTTCCCTGTTACATCTCTTTCTTATATCATATTCATCAGCCAAACTAATCGATTCTCCCATTCTGAATTTAACTTTTTTTGTAGCTTTGCCCTTTGTTTTAGCTGCTCTCTCCCCCTATCCAGTATCTGCCTTCAGTTCCCCATGACTAGAGTGTGTCTGTCAGCAAAACTGTCACTTTCCTGAAATTTCCTCAGAAGCTCTTCACCTGAACTTTTAATGATGGAGTTCCTCTGGGGCTCAACTTGAGCTCTTCTACTCCTGACCTAGATCATTTCATTCATTCTCTAACTTAAATTACCATCTGTGTTGAAGACCCAGAATTCAGACTGTAGAGTCTTATATCCAGCAACCATCTTAATAGAAATCCTGGATTATTTCCCAGACATTAAAAACCCCAGTGTTTCACAAGTAGAAGAATTCCTAGTACAAGAACCACTTAGTCAGTGAAAAGTACCTGGACTACCCTGGTGACTTACTCTAGAAATCTATGTTTTCTCTATAATGTGTACTTCGTAATAAAATGCTGGGAGGCTGAGACTATCTAGCTCAGTGGGATAATGCCTGCCAATATTTGGCTCTGGATTCAATCACCAGCCCTGCCTAAAAAAAAATGAAGCAATGAAAATAAAATGTTAATAGATTTATTATAAGTAGAGACTCTTATCTGCTTAAATATAAATAAAACCAGGTAGTTAGCATAAAAGTTATATAGACCAAAAATGTCTTAGATCTTTGCCTATAAAAATAAGAGTTTAGGGCTGGGAAGGTGGCTCAGTGGTAGAGCGCTTGCCTTGCATGCTCCAGGCACTGGGTTCGATTCCTCAGCACCACATAAGCAAAAAGAAAAAAGCTGGAAGTGGCGCTGTGGCTCAAGTGGTAGAGCACTAGCCTTGAGCT